>NW_022147124.1:0-279969 GCF_002938485.1 Sitophilus oryzae
ACAGCCACTCTAGATTAAAATTTAAAATACGATTTTCTTTTAAGCGAAAATGTTAATAGTTGACATATGAGAGTGTCATTTTCTATCGAATAAAGTAAAAATATACCGAAGGTGCCATTTAAAAATCGAAAGTTACCATCATTTCCGGTGCAACAGGAAGTGACCAAAAACAATTGAATACGTCAATCAATCCTAATTTATGGCATATACTAACATACCAAATAGCTCCAGAGATATAGGGGTGAGCCATTTTTGAGACTCACCCAGTATACTAAAAAAAATAGTATTTTTTGATAAATTTAACCGTTATTAAAAATCATTACAGATCATTACCTAATGGTGATATACGATTTTCTCTTAAAATATTTCATTATGCTGGATTTCTTACATGTACAGAATGTCCCAATTATATTAACCATAGCAACGCGTTTTGATTATTAGGACTTTTTAAAAATTGTATATGTATAAAAAACTATATACATATTCATGTTTCTTTTCATTTTCTCTGAAACGGTATGGAAATTTGAAAAAGTATAAACGGGATTAACCATTTTAGAACACGCAAAAATGTATATGTGTTTCCTTTTGTAAATACAATCCGGAAACATAAGTACTACTGCATATTTTTAATGTTAGTGTTTTATCAATAACTTGGAAAACGACAGTAAACAAAAAATTGTGTTTCACAATTGTAAATTTTTATTCACACTAGAATAATATATAAATATGTGGGGCGGGGGGTTATGCATTGAAAAAATCTGGGTTATTTGCCACTGGAAACGAATTCTACAGAATAAAAGATGTTTTTTGTAAACATCACTTGAATAACCTCTTTTTTTTGTCCTCGAGTTCTTTCAAAAAAATAGTAGATAGGTTACTTTTTTACATATTAAAAAGTTTTTACAAAATTATTAATGTTATTATTTAATAATTTTATAGAAAAGCTGTAAAAGTATATGTAGCAAAATATATTATTTTCTATATTAAATAACAAAACTAGCATAGCAGATAACAGTAAGTATTATTTATTTATTAGTAACTCATAACGTTTGTTTGTAATCTCCAGAAAAATAAATTTAATATTTTCGAAACATTGGCTTTGTTTAGAGAGAGTTTTATTACTTGTAATTTATACCTTATTAGAATCTCTCCATATTTTTTTTAATTCCTTAGTATTTATTTACTTGTATTATTTAAAATTTAGTTTTCTGAGCAATGGTTATCATTATCGAGGTTTCATTGCGATAGTCTACCAGTGAGAGTATATATGACAGTGACAGATTTGTTATTATTAGCATTTAAGATCCCAAAACCAATAATATAACGCACTTAGTGCGATGATCGCATGAGTTAGAGAGAGGCAGAAAATATATTTTTGGGAAGATCTTACTAGCGATGAGCAAATTCAAGGACAAGACCAAGACTCACCTGCTCTTGGTCTTGGTCTGGCAGTTCACGAGTAGTTTTGGTCCTATTATTACCTCAGGTTTGTCAATTCTAAATACTCATTTCAGGCTTGGTTGACATAGAGACTAAAAATATAACTATTTTTTTCACAACCACATACTGGGTGGTGCATCGTCGTTGGTTGTTAAAAGTCGTAATTATGTTTTAAAGGTTGGAAGAGTTGGAACAACTTTGGACAAGCCGATTTTAAGTAATTTAAGAAAACTGCATCTATTTTTAGAGTAAAACTGAACAGGTAAACAATGCAAAACTAGGCAAATACCAACATAGGTACCTTAAGTTGTCAACCTGTCAAGTTATGAAACACCTACTCGGTATTTAATATTATTTGTATGACTGTATGACCGAAAAAAAAACGATCGTTGACATTCCCCATGCAAATAATTTTACATATAAAACGACAGCGATATTTATTTCTAAGCCATCTCTGACGCCTTTTATTACACCAGTAACACATTAGTGTTATCTAAAAAGTAGATAATTCTGAATAATAAATTGTAGTGCACGTACAAATTTGTATTCTGGTTAATTTGTTTTTTTATTAAAATATTCTTCATATAATTATTTTGTATTCTGTTATTGTAGATGTAGTTTATTTCATGGAAGGTAGAAAGCATCCCAAATTGATAGTGGACGATTTCTGTTACCTGGTCCACAGCAGACTCTCGGAGAAAACAAGATGGCGCTGCGTGAACACCAACAAAAATGCGGAGCCACGCTTTTTACTTTTGGAAAAACGGTGGAAATTGTGCATGGACATAACCATGAGGCACCTTTCATTGACAAGACGAAACTGTACAAACAGTTTGTTACTATAATGAGGAAAACAAGATAATAATTTATATGTTTAGTGTTAATCATTATTATAGATATAAGATGTACTATTCTTATTACAGGCTTGGTGCATTCTCCGCCGGTGCTGCCACCATCGGAGAAGTGCGTAAACAACTCGTACTTACAAATACACGGGTTTAAATAGCGTGAATACGAAAAATTTATTATTTAATTATTCTAAAAGTGTTAGGAAGCATAATTTGTGAAAATTCTAAAAAAAAAAATAAAAAGTAAATATTTTGATGTCTTGATCTAACTTTTATTATAATTTATTATTCCAGTTAAAAAAACTTTTTAGATGAGTTCAACTACGGTAGCCAGCATAGTTTATCACCGGTTTTGCTAGTGGGGCATAACTGGAGCTATTTCAGATTTCAGCTATAACGAAATTTTTTTAAAGGTATTAATTATAATTTTAGAAGATGTTCATAAAGCATTTAATCACTAGTTGATTAAAAAAAGTATATCATTAATATTGCAAATTATATTTTATGCTCTCATAGTATATACAGGGTGGTCAGAATTGTATTCCGGAAACTTCAGCAGCATATTCTACAGAAAAAATAAGTAAAAAAGTTTGTATGTCCTAAAATGCTTCGTTTCGGAGGCAGGGTGTAGAAGTTTCATTTTTATTTCGATTTTTCCAAATCATTTCTGAAGTAACGTCAATATTTGGATGAAAATTGGTGTTAGGGAGTTTTTTGATACGAGAAATTTGATTTTGATGTCAATATGACTCCCTATTTGTGCACGGGGCGCCACCTACATGTGTTTAACTGTTTTGAAGAGTAATAACTTTTTGTCCGTACCTGTATAAAACTACTGAGTTTAAAAAATATACATTCACGACGTTTTTACGTAAAAAATCTCTCGTGGTTAAAATAGCTACTAGTAACGGTTCTCAAGATATTTAGAACGGAAATAGTCAATACATGTCACAATTGACAAAAAATAAACGTGTTGAGTAGATAGTTATTTAACTGAAATGATAAATTCGGGAACTTTTATTTTTTAAATTAATAATGATAAAACTAATTAGTCAACATGTTTAATTTATATTATTGTAATAATTATTTAAACCATTTTAAATTGTATTGTTTCAAATGATGAGCTACCCTACTCTGAATAAACGTCTGTCTTGTTAATTTGTGTTTTATTGTGTAATTACATTGAACTAAAATTTGGTGTTTTATATAGGTACAATTTTGAACCCACCTCCCAAACGGGAAGGTAGCACATGTACGGACGAAAAGTTGTTACTCTTCAAAACAATTAAGGTACATATACGTGGCGCCCTTTACAAATAGGAGTCATATTGACATCAAAATCAAATTTCTCATGTAAAAAAACTCTCCCAGGCACCAGTTTTCATCCTAATATATTGACGTTACTTCAGAAATTATTTGAAAAAAATCGAAATAAAAATGAAACTTCTACAACCTGTATCTCCGAAACCAAGCATTTTAGGAAATACATTTATACGAACTTTTTTACTTATTTTTATCTGCAGAATATGCTGCCGAAGTTTCCGGAATACAGTTCGGACCACCCTGTATATTTTTAATTTTTTGATGATGTAACGAGCACTTTGTTTACTCACTTGTTTCGTCGAACTGCTTGAATCCATTTTGTGAGAAACTATGAAGCTATAAAATGTTGTTTCGGGAGAGTTGAATATCCGGGAAAGTTGAATTATTGAATGTAACATTTATTCGGCAGTTTGTGGTTATAGTCTCAATAACTGCACTAGCAAAAAACTAATATACTTAAATATTATGACAAAACCACGATTTCAATATTATTTTAATGCGATCAACATGACGTCGCCGCGTCGGCGTAAACTAGGTAGGGGTAATTTCTGATTTTTGCCGTTGAAGCACTGCGGTCGGAATTTGTTGAAATCAACTGAAATGCACCAAGCCTATAGGATTACGCTCAACGGTGTATTGTAATGTTGGCGTTTGTGAGTTTTAAAAATTTTGGAAATGTCACATTTCGTTTCTTTTTGTTGTCTTCCATTTTTCTCACCCATTTCTTCTTCCATTTTGTCCTCTTCCATTTCTCTTTCTTCTGCTCTTTCTGTAGTTTCTTTAAGTAAGTTAATAAGAACGGTGTCCAATGTCAAAATAGTTTTAGTTATCATCTTTGTTTGGCAATAATTTGTTTTTTTAGTTACCCAAATGTAAAGTAACGAATGAAAAAATTAAAATTGACAAACATTTTGATTCAGAATATCTGTCATCTCCGAAATGATTTGATTACTATTTTTTATTCCAAATAAGAGTAACCTAAAAATAACCACCAGAACTAAACATTGTTCTAAACATAATTTTGTATACAATTAATGAATATAATTTATTGTAGGTTTTCGTGAATCTAGAGATGGTGTATTTGTTAGTGAATACGAATTAGGAAGTAACATTAAGAAAGAACCTACATAGCAGTATCCAGAAGCCAAAATATACAAACTTATATTATTGTCAATAGATATTGGGCCTTGTTCAATTTTTATACAATAGTAATGAAATTCAATTGTTTATTATTTCAAAAAATGTATTGTATTTTTCCCTAAATTTTGACATAGTATACAGGGTGATTCGCGGTTGATAGCAGATACACACGTTTATAGAGAACGATGGATATACAGGGTGGCGCACCTCATTCGCCTCGGTTGATTATACAAAAACGGAAAGATGTAGGAACAAAATTTTTTATGGGTATATATAGAGAGGCAATGTGTGCATAATTTAAAATTATTTTCAAATGTGTCAGAACTAAGATCCATACCAAAGTTATATTTTTTCTTATGGAACACCCAGTATTTTATTTATTTTTTTGATTCTTGGGCATAAAATAAGGCATTTATTATAAGGGTTTAATACATGGTACAAAGAAAACAAGGTATGATCGATAGCGACTCCAATTTCGTTAAGTTTGCGCATACCACCTGTGACGTCATACGCCATACAAAAAAATATCCATATTGTTCAATTGCCACTAATAAAAAAAGACCTAAAATAGGGGAGAATTAGGACATTTTATTGCTTCCTTAAATGTATACAGGGGTATCAAAATTGCTGGTCTAGTTTATGTATTTATTTTACATAAAACTTCGTTGTATCAAATACAACACTATGTATTTTTAAAACAAATCGAAGCAGATTTAAATGCTCTTTCAAACTATATTAGGGTTTCCTATACCTATCTGCCACTTATAGACGCACCCGGTAGGGCATTTTGGAACAGTGGATCACCTTGCATACATGTATATGTTTACAGATATTTTAAAGACCGTCCAACAAATAAACTTATATAAATAATTATTTTAGAAGTTGTTTATTTTATGGAAGGCAAGAAACACCCAAAATGATCGTAAACGGTTACTGTTACATGGTGCACACTAGACTGTCAGGGAAAACCAGATGGCGTTGTGTGGATGCAAATAGAAACAAGTGCGTAGGAGCGCTCAACACTTACGGAAATACAGTGGTGGAACTTCAAGGCCACAATCACGAACCTCCTGTCATCGACAAGTCAAACGTCATTCAGCAGTTTTTCACTATATTCAGAAAATTTAAATAATCTCTTCGCCGAATAACACACTTTTCCTGTTAATTTTAAGATTAAGTGAATAATTTTAATAAAAAAAACTTTTTTATTATAGTGTTTTTTTCAAAATTAAATGTATTACTTAATTGTATTAATTATTCTATACTGGGTGTTTCTCGGAAGTTGCTCACCTCTGTAACTTTTTTATTTTTTATTTTTTAATTCAATTGTTTTCGGTCACTTCCTCTTTCATCGGAAATGACTACAAGTTTTAATTTTTAAATGACACCCTCAGTATTTTTTACTTTATTCGATAGAAAATGACAGTTGGATAGAATGGCATATCATATGCTAACTTTTGACATTTTCGCAAATGGTTTATTTCGAGGTTTATTTGAAATTGTAACATGCTGTTCATAACGACAATATGACTCGAAATACCAAGAGTGTGGCACCAAATTATTCGCAAAAAGAATCTTTCTTGCTTAAAAATTAGTGATTTTAGCAAAGCCATAGCACTCTAGATTGAAATTTAAAATACGATTTTTTAAGCGAAAATGTCAAAAGTTGACAAGTGATATGAGACATATAATTTAAATTAAGAGACAATTAATAAAGTAAAAATATACCAAGTATTATTTCCGGTGAAACAGGATGACCGAAAACAATTGAATACGTCAATCAATCCTAATTTTTGGTTTGAACAATACAAAATTTCGTTTTTTATCTGAAAAAATAAAAAAGTTAGAGGTTTAGAGCACTTTTGAGAAGCACCCGATATTGTAGAATATATACCGAGGAGTTTATGCTTGTTATTATATATTTTTTTTAAATGGAACACCCTGTATATAAATGAGTGCAATTTTTATCCAACTTTATATTTTGAAAAATTAATTTTATATGCAAAATCGTTGTTTATTCACTATTTTTTATAATGATTTTTCCAATTGCATCAATACGATACATTGAATTTATTAATCACCAAGTGGAAAATTCAATGAGATATTAATTAAGCATTCAACTAAATCTCAATTTTATTCTTTTTTAAAGTTAGTATGTTAATAAGACATACATAGTTAGTTTAAGACCCACTCTTGTAGTTTGATTTATGTATATTTTAGATAGAAATAAACCTATATTTTCTTGAGTGTATTCTAACCGGTCTTATTTTAGAATCTTGGACAACCATTCACATTGAAAACCCGAAACCTGGCAGACATCCCAAACTGATAGTGGACAACAATTTCTATCATCGTCACCGAACCCAGTCAGCCAAAGGCAGTGTCAACATCCGCTGGCGGTGCGGACATGTGTTCAAAACCAAATGCAAATCGGTAATCTACACCACTCTGCAAGAAGGAACGGTAATCAGGTCTTTGTACAGTCACAATCACAAAAGTAACGCGGATAAGTGGGATGCCAAGAAAATGATTGCTAAGAGATTTAAAATCGTTCACTATAAAACCAGACCGTCTAAAAAGCGATCCAAGGAATCCGTGGTGAAGAAAAAAGGTGATCAGGTGCGGGAGATAGCTATCCATGTCGAAGGGCATGCAGAACCTATTAAATTGAAGGTTTTGGATGACACTGTAGTCAACAATTAAGCTGTTTCAGAATATGTATTTGTTTAAACTCGAATAGCCCAAGGTCTCAGGACCGCCAGACCTTACTTATTTTCTCATAAACAAAATGTGTAATGCCGGGGCTGTATGTACCTGCGGCAGTTGGCGACTTGCGAATGTTTGCCAATTGAACACTATAAACATAATTGCGCGTGGCAAGCGTTCGGCGTTTATATACTTACCGACCGGCACGAAAAACGGGCACCTAAAATTTTGATGTATTTTAATGTTTAATATATTTTGTTCTAGTTGCCCGATTTTGATGGTATTTTAAACAATTTCTAGCTAAATTATTTGACTTTTTAGTATACCTTTCTAAATTAAAAATTAAGTTCACATCTGGCAATTATACGAGGGAAAACAAAATGTTGATATTTTGGTGAAAGTTTAAAACACCCTGTGGAATATGTTTAGACAACAAGGAATTTAAAAATAATTTTATCATCTACGTACATCCTTTCTCGATATTTGTTTTTTGGTTCATCTCAATAGCTTTATTTTTGTTGGAGATATTCTCTTTTGAAGAAGACACTAACATTTTTTCGTAATTTTTATATTATAATCATACCTTTGCTGTTGGTTTTAGTCAACAGACCTAGTAAGTTGTGGTCCAAACCAAATTCAATGAGATATTAATTAAGTATTCAATTAAATCTCAATTTTATTCTTCTAAAGTTAATATGTTATTTAAGACATACATAGTTAGTTTAAGACCGACTCTTGTTGTTTGATTTATGTATATTCTTAGATAAAAATAAACCTATAGTTTTTTTTGAGTGTATTCTGACCAGTCTTATTAGAATCTTGGACAACCATTTACATCGAAAACCCGAAACCTGGCAGACATCCCAAACTGATAGTGGACAACAATTTCTATCATCGTCGCCGAACCCAGTCAGCCAAAGGCAGTGTCAACATCCGCTGGCGGTGCGGACACGTGTTCAAAATCAAATGCAAATCGGTAATCTACACCACTCTGCAAGAAGGAACAGTAATCAGGTCTTTGTACAGTCACAATCACAAAAGTAACGCGGATAAGTGGGATGCCAAGAAAATGATTGCTAAGAGATTTAAAATCGTTCACTATAAAACCAGACCGTCTAAAAAGCGATCCAAGGAATCCGTGGTGAAGAAAAAAAGGTGATCAGGTGCGCGAGACAGCTATCCATGTCGAAGGGCATGCAGAACCTATTAAATTGAAGGTTTCGGATGACACTGTAGTCAACAATTAAGCTGTTTCAGAATATGTATTTGTTTAAACTTGAATAGCCCAAGGTCTCCTACGACTGCCAGAACTTATTTTCTCACAAATAAAATGTGTAATGGCGGGGCTGTATATACCTGCGGCACTTGGCGACTTGCGAATGTTTGCCAATTGAACACTATAAACCTAATTGCGAGTGGCAAGCGTTCGGCAATTCGCCGACCGGCACGAAAACGGGCACCTGAAATTTTGATGTATTTTAATGTTTAATATATTTCGTTCTAGTTGGCCGATTTTGATGATGTTTTAAGCTATTTGTAGCTAAATTATTTGACTTTTTAGTATTTCTTTCTAAATTAAAATGAAAGTTCACATCTGGCAATTATACGAGGGAAAACATAATGTTGGTAATTCGGTGAAAGTTTAGAACACCCTGTGGAATATGTTTAGACAACAAGGAATTTAAAAATAATTTTATCATCTACGTACATCCTTTCTCGATAGTTTGTTTTTTGGTTCATCTCAATAGCTTTATTTTTGTTGGAGATATTCTCTTTTGAAGAAGACACTAACATTTTTTTGGTAATTTTTATATTATAATCATGCCTTTGCTGTTGGTTTTAGTCAACAGACCTAGTAAGTTGTGGTCCAAACCAAATTCAATGAGATATTAATTAAGTATTCAATTAAATCTCAATTTTATTCTTCTAAAGTTAATATGTTATTTAAGACATATACAGTTAGTTTAAGACCGACTCTTGTTTTTTGATTTATGTATATTCTTAGATAAAAATAAACCTATAGTTTTTTTGAGTGTATTCTGACCAGTCTTATTAGAATCTTGGACAACCATTTACATCGAAAACCCGAAACCTGGCAGACATCCCAAACTGATAGTGGACAACAATTTCTATCATCGTCGCCGAACCCAGTCAGCCAAAGGCAGTGTCAACATCCGCTGGCGGTGCGGACACGTGTTCAAAACCAAATGCAAATCGGTAATCTACACCACTCTGCAAGAAGGAACAGTAATCAGGTCTTTGTACAGTCACAATCACAAAAGTAACGCGGATAAGTGGGATGCCAAGAAAATGATTGCTAAGAGGTTTAAGATCGTTCACTATAAAACCAGACCGTCTAAAAAGCTATCCAAGGAATCCGTGGTGAAGAAAAAAGGTGATCAGGTGCACGAGACAGCTATTCATGTCGAAGGGCATGCAGAACCTATTAAATTGAAGGTTTCGGATGACACTGTAGTCAACAATTAAGCTGTTTCAGAATATGTATTTGTTTAAACTTGAATAGCCCAAAGTGTCTCCTAGGACCGCCAGAACTTATTTTCTCACAAATAAAATGTGTAATGGCGGGGCTGTATGTACCTGCGGCAGTTGGCGACTTGCGAATGTTTGCCAATTGAACACTATAAACCTAATTGCGAGTGGCAATCGTTCGGCGTTTATATACTCACCGACCGGCACGAAAACGGGCACCTGACATTTTGATGTATTTTAATGTTTAATATATTTCGTTCTAGTTGGCCGATTTTGATGATGTTTTAAGCAATTTGTAGCTAAATTATTTGACTTTTTAGTATTTCTTTCTAAATTAAAAATGAAAGTTCACATCTGTCCTTTATATGAGGGAAAACAAAATGTTGATATTTTGGTGAAAGTTTAAAACACCCTGTGGAATATGTTTAGGCAACAAGGAATTTAAAAATAATTTTGTCATCTACGTACATCCTTTCTCGATAGTTTGTCTTTCGGTTCGTCTCAATAGCTTTATTTTTGTTGAAAATATTCGCTTTTGAAGAAGAAACTCAACAATTAAGCTGTTTGAGAATATGTATTTGTTTAAACTTGTATGGTTCAAGATCCCTGGGCCCTGGGCAAAATGAATAGGATAATGTAGTATTAGTACGTGCATTGACTGTATGCACAGTACTAATGCATAAGTACTTTTCTTAAAGTACAGTGTGGATTTTTCTTATGTTTTAGAGAATATTGTTAAAATTAATAACCAATACTACCAGATACTTTCGGTGTTGGAACATAATCTTTTTGAGCGGTGCCTTTTAGTCTCCTAACTACAAAATATACAGGTAATATTGCTTTGAAGTTGAAGCCAAGATCTTTATTTTGATTTACCTAAATAATAAAAATAATAATATTTATAATGTAGTTTGTTATACTACTCAAGGTAGTCAACAAAGTTGAAGAGGTAATACTTTGGCCTACTAAAAACGATTTAAATGAAATACAGGAACCTACGCGTTGTGTTAAATATTTTTTATTGTAACTTACCTCGGATGCGCCCGACAGATGCAATATTTTGGGAACTTTGAGGAGAATAGGTTAAGTAAATCAAAAGCTAAATTTGCAATTTTTCTGTAATTTGCTCTGCCTGGAATTCACAAGTAAAAGAGCACGGCAGAGAAAACCTTAACCACTATTCCAGAGAATCCAACTATGCTGTTCTGAACTTTAATAAAAGATAAATAATAATATTACAGAAACTGTTATCATACCAAGGTTTATAGTTATGACAAGCCATTCAAAACATGCCGCATTTATTACATTCAAAAAGGAAGAGGTTTTTGTTTGTTTAGCAGGTCTCTACGTACCCTGTACCTGTTAATTATTATTAATAATGCCTATAATAATAGTATATTTCATTCCCATATATTTTATTTGTGAGAAAATAAGTAAGGTCTGGCAACTCTAGGATATTGCTCTAGTAAACACCCACTACACTACTACCTAAGTAAACCATGATTGGCCAAATTTGAATAGTGTGGAGAGTTATCTCGTGTTTTTTGGTTCAATTTTATCTCATCTCTACTCACGAATTTCTACAAAGTACTTTGGGATGTCCTGCGAATGTTCGCCCCAACTGACTCCCTATAATACCACAAAATATATACGCAGAAATTGTCACAGAACCGTCACTATCCATTTTTATTTGAACGATAAATATTCCTTTCTTACTGTTTTCTTTTTGCGAGTTTCTTACTGTACTTCTTTAATGTTTAATATATTCCGTTCTAGTTGGCCGATTTTGACGATTTTTAAAGCAATTTGTAGCTAAATTATTTGACTTTTTAGTATGTTTTTCTAAATTAAAAATGAAATACACATTTGTCAATTATACGAGGGAAAACAAAATGTTGATATTTTGGTGAAAGTTTAAAACATCTTGTGGATTATATTTAGACAACAAGGAATTTAAAAATCATTTTATCATCTACGTACATGCTTTCTCGATAGTTTATTTTTTGGTTCATCTTAATAGCTTTATTTTTGTTGAAGATATTCTCTTTTGAAGAAGACACAACGACCTAATAAGTTGTGGTCCCGAAGAAGACCTTCTTGACATAAGACTAGCTTAGTTTAATCTTCTTCTTACAGTCTGTTCACTTATACGTTCCTTAGGTGTAATTCATTATAAATTTGAATAGCTGGCAAACGACGACGGTTTCTTAGCGATAAACTTACAATATGTCGATCATCTCAATTCGTTGATTGAATTGAAGTGACTGTACTGTACTTCGTGCACACCGAAATCTGTTAGTGACATAATTTTGATCCTATCATCTTCAAAAAAATTAAAGCTGTTGATATGAACCCAAAAATAAACTATCGATGCACCTACCTAGATTGATAAAATTATTTTCAAATTCCTTTCTTTTTTAACATATCCACAGGGGTTGTTCCATACTTTCACCAAAATAAATAATTATTTTGTGTTCTCTAAATTTATTTTGAAAAAAAAAAAAAAAAAAAAAGAGATTTATTTAAAAATGCCCAAATATTTTAGCTTTACAATTATTAATCGGCTTTAAAGGTCATTCAAAATTTGGTCTCACTAGAACACAAAAATATTAAAACTTCTATATACATCAAATTTTTTAAGGTGCCCTTTTTTTGAACTCCGCTTCGCTTCGCCAAGATCGGTAGTTGACGAGTGCTCGGAGATTGCCAACTGCCGCATGTGTGGTCCCGATAGCTACGAATCGTGTGGACACGTATTTAGACTTCCGTCAATTTTCAGAAGTATCGCGTAGAACTTCGTGAGTAGCGTAGAGGAGTTTTTACGCCTATATAGTGTCCCTCTAATAAGTAAATGTAGTAATAGCACAGTCTATTAACTAATATCTGTTATAATAATGTTAGTAAATTGTGTATATTCAAATATGAGATCGTACAAGATATTTGCTTTATTTATGTACCAAAACTCACAAAGACATAGTCTCTCGGCGGCTTTACTTATTTTAAGACTATTATTTTTATACAGATTAGAATAAATTCGAAGAACTCAAATAATAAACTAAGTACAAGGCGAGCTAGGACAAATGGTCATAACCTTTTTTTTATAATTAAAACAGAGGAAAAAAAATTAAGGTTTCCTTGGCTTAGTTCAGCATAACATGTCCAATAACAAATAGAATACATAAACAACATCAGAAAGTTGTTCAGGGGAATATTTGATTTTACGTATTTCGATGATCAATGATTTTCAATTTTTGCAAAAATTTTAAGAAAAAAAAAAAAAAAATTCGAAAAAATATTATTTTTGAATTTTTTAATTTTCTGAAATTCATATATTTTTTCGGTATATCGAGTGCGTCTCAAAAGTGGCTCACTCCTATAACTTTTTTGTTTTTTTCAGTTAAAAAACGAGATTTTGGTACGTTTGGTATGTATAAATTAGGATTGATTGACCGTATTCAATTCTTGACGTTTTTGGTCACTCCTGTTTCACCCGGAAATGACTATAACTTTTGATTTTTTAAAATTAACAACCTCAGGTATTTTTTTACTTTTATTCGATAGAAAATGACACTCTCAATTGGAATGACATATAATATGTTCACACTTTGACATTTTTTGTATATGGTTTATTTGAAATTTTGTAAACTGCGCGTTTTATAACGACAATTTTGGACTCAAAATATACCAACTGTGTGGTATCAAATTTATTCGTAAAAAAATGCTTTTTTATTTCAAAATTATTGCTAATGAGCTACCCTTGTTTTTCTTTAAAAAATTAAGATTTGCATTAAAAATACGATTTGGGCATCTTTAACGACCAGGTAAAGACACGAAAAACATTAGGCAATCAAATCTATTTTCTAGGCTCCTTTGGATTAAAAATTAGTGTCCTTAACACAGCCATGTCACTCTACATTTAAAATTTAAAATACGCATTTTTTTTAAACTAAAATGTTCAAAAGTTGACATTATGATATGTCATTCTATCAGAATGTCATTTCTATCGAATGTTAAAAAATATACCGGTGCTGGTCCATTTTTTAAAAATTCAAAAGTTGTAGTTATTTCCGAGTGAAACAGGAAAGTGACCAAAGACAATTACATATATTAATCAATCCTCATTTATGCTAAGGTACCAAACTCTTTTTTTTATTCTGAAAAGAAATAAAAAAAATTATAGGGGTGAGCCATTGGAGCACGCGCCCAGTTATATGACATTAAAACCAAGTCAATGTAATAAGAAATAATCGTAATATACGTAACAAAGTAAAGTCAACTGTAATATAATATTGTAATTTTTTTTTTTTTTTTTTTTTTAAATTAATTTTTTAGTGGTTTTGCAGATACTCGTGGTATTTTTTCATAATATGTGAATAATTTTCTTAGACACCACTTCTCTTATATCAAAATATTTTAAACTTGCTTTTATATACCTATAGCAGTGAGAGTATTATTACTATAATATATAAATGTATTTTCATAGTTTTTAACGATTTCTCTCATTTTTAAAAACATATTTATGTTTTTGAGGGGAACGTAGTATAGATGTGTTTTATATAACTGTACTTTTATGTGTTTTCAATATTTTTAGCCTTTTCTTTAGTGTACTTGATTTGATTCTTTTAAATAAAAATAAAACCTCATACCCAAAAAAAAAAAAATTTTTTTTCTTTTATAAGGTAAAATAACTTTGTAACGGTGCACTGAAAGAGAAGAATTCGGAAATTATGAATAATTGGTTACTGCAATAAAATAAAATATACTTATAAAATATTACAGGATGTTTCAAAAAAACAGTACCCATCTCTCGTTAGGTCCGATTCCGCTTTATTTCGTAGATACAGGGTGTTTAAGTCTTAAAATTTTTTCGATTTATTATAATTTTCTTCCAAGTACTTTTTAGCGATTCGAATCAAATTTTGAAATAAAATATTTAATGAATAAACGCATTAAACGCAAATAATATTATGATGTTTGGTGGAAAATATTATACACAGAAAAAAAAAAATATTGTTCATATATTACATGAACATTGATTATTAACTGTTGTTTCATTGGGACAATGATTTTTTTCATTAATATAATGATTTGTTAATCATAGATCGATGCCCGATTTATTAATACTATGAATCTAATTTCATCAATATAATGAAAATCTGGTTATTAAATTAATGTAAGATTTTCATTAATCTAATGAACGCGTTTATTGTCCCAACGAACGCGTTCTTCATTTTAGCATAGTATAAGGAAACTAGTAGTTTTACTCCTTGTCAAATATTTTGTTCTTTTTCTGCCACTTTATATGACCTTGTTCTCGCCTCCCGTGACCACTGACGTAGCTGTATAGTCGTGGTCTATTAACTAGGCAAAGTATAGTCGTGGCACTCGCCATAGTTTCACAGATATGTATTTAGGAAAATATGAGTTTACAATAAAATAAAATAAAAAAATTGATCATCGAGTAAAAACTTGCTTGAAAACAGAATAATTTCACATTTCGCGTAGGTCAAAATTCTTCTGTATTTGAAAATTTTCTGATTGAAAGAAATGCGGAAAAAATATATAATGACATATTTTTATATTATTATCTATTTCAGAGATTTTCTACAACTTTTTTTTGATTTAAAACAAGTTTAATTTTCTGTACATAACTGGATTCGGCATAAAACTCTGCATATAGTACACCGTCTTTATTTAAAGCACACTGCGGTGTGGCCATTCTATTTCTTATTTACTAAAACTTTGGTTAAAAGCATTATATACGAAAGGTGGTAAAAAACTAGAGTGAATATAAAAACACGAAGGATACCAGAATAAATTCGTGTAGAAAAATTTTCTTAACTATACAGGATATTTTTTAAGGCGTCCCCAAAATCGTAATATTTAAAATATTGTATCTCATTTTTTTTTAAATGCAACACCTTGTATATTATTTTTTTTCAGATGTAGAATTAAAAGGTAAACATTTTTTGTATTTAAAGTGTTCTTAAATTTTTAGCCGTTTTGCAAATATTTTCTGTATTTCATTACATATGGGATTTCCAACGATAAAATATCAGACAAAGATCATATTAGGTGGCTTTGATAAAAATTTACTGTTTAAAGAGCGAATATCTGCGAAACCATTCAAAATTTAGAAACCCTTTAAATAAAATGTTCGCTTTTTAATTCTGCATCTGACAGAACAATAATATACAGAATGTGGTATTTAAAAAAATTGAGATATACGTAAGTTAAGTATTCCGATTTTGGTGACGCCATAAAAAATACCCTATACAGGGTGTCCCAGAAATGAGTGCGTAATAAATGAGGCTCCAACACAGCAGCTATGCTATCCGGTGAAATAATCCTCTTTCAACGGTAAAATGAGTGCGAAATAGAATAATGTATATAGAATGATGTAAAATAATTTAAAAAAAAATAAAACTAACTTGACCATAACTTTTTTGTGACACCCTTTATATAACAAAATATTTTAGGATACGCCCCTTTATAAACCTTGAAACATATGAATAAAACATTTTTCACTTCTTCGACAACGACGACGATATTGGACTTCCTCGCACTAATGGGCCACCCTGTATATTTAAGGTGGTTTAAATCTAGGTGTGGCACTTTTCTTCCCTCAAATATAAACTCAATATTTTGTCTAAAATATTTTGAATATTGTTATATTACGACCACTTAAAATAAAAAATAAATAAAAAAACATAAAAAATACAGTCCACTAAATTTATAAGAGATTATGCTATTATAAAATTCTTTCAATTAAAAAAATATGAATAATTTGCGGAGACTTTAAATGTACAAAATATTTACTATAAAATTGTTTCAAAATAAATCTACATAAATTATCTCGTAACTATTATTGGAATGAAAATTTTATGGCAAATCCCTGACCAAAAAAATATTTTCATGCGCATATTTGAGACAACCTGTATATCTAAAAAACTATTTTTAAAATCTGCCCACATGCTAAAAAAATAATAACATTTAATTAATTATATAATATCTCAGCTTCTAAAATAACCAAATATAATTAAATGTTAATTGATAATTACTATCAGCTTGCCGATTTATATCCGATGGAAATCTAAAAAACTCTAAGAACAATTTTTTGAATTATTACTACAATTAATAGCAGCACACAGTAATGCACTCATTTTTTATCAATCCGTCTCTGTGCTGGAACGCAACGCTCGAACCTCGCAGCTGCCGGTATTCGACAGCTTGCAAAAACTGGCAGAAAATATTTGCGAGAGTGCAACTACTCTTTTCCTTAAACTATGATTTTAGTGCTGAAACTTTAATAAACGCATATTCATTATATTAATGTACTAAATCATTGGTTAATGAGTTGTACATTGTGACAATGAACAATGTTATTAATACAACGAACACACTACATTATATTAATGTACGCGGTTATTAATATCATGAATAAAATATTAGGGCTTAAATGTCCGCCATGTTGATCGGTTACTTTGGCACTTTAATAACGTGTGTGTGGTTGAGTTATTCAGTGAGGCTCTAGTTTCCTTAGAGCGGTAAGTGTTCTCTTCAATATTTTAAATATTTTAAACAAAAGTCCTATCGTATTGTAGTTAATTTGTTGTGTTATGAAATCAAATTCCGCTGTGTGAGATCTCTGGTGTGGGTATTCATTAAAACAGCGGTTTCCAAATATGTTTCAGAAGATAAAAACAAAAAGAAGAAAAACATAGTAACAAGTCGAGGCATGGAACTGATAATGGAAAAATTTACTGTGCTCGTAAGTATATAAGTCGGCACTATTAGTAATTTTGTTACCTTTGTAGCTAAGGGCTTGTTCAAATGAAAATCTATTTATAGTAGAATTATTTCAGGTAGTTGGTTTGGGAAATGAGTATCAATGACATTTCATATCAATGACAGCGATCTTCATCATCGATTATACGGTGTAACAAGAGTTATTAATAGTGTCGACTTTTAAATGTGTAACTAAATAGGTTATGAAATTTATTTCATTGTATTAATGATACGGTTCATTAATATAAGGATTTAGGTACATTATATTAATGAAATCTGTTCATTGTACCAATGAATGTGTTCTTCAAATTAATGAACACTGTTCATTGATTTAATGAACTTAAAGTTCATAGATTTAATGAATTACTTTTCATTGTGCCAATGAAATCGTTTATCGGCTCAAAATTAATGATTTAATTCATTATATTAATGAACTTTTTCATTATTTTTATGTCGACTTTTGGTTCAGTGTAGGAATTTCTCAGGGAATTTCTGATATATTTTCATAAAACCGCTTTCAAAAATACCGTTACCCTGTTGATTGAGATCCTTTTGTCAGACACTATTCCGTCAATGCGGAAAAAGAACGTTTTTCCACAATTTTTAGGACAGTCAATTTAAAATTTACTCAAAATGATAATGGTCTTAAGAGTCAATTTCACTAGTCCGAAAAAATGGCAAAATAAGCGTTCGGTATTTAACGTTTTATGTCAAACTGGCTAGGTATTTTTACAAAAATGAAGAAGGAAATTAAAGATAATATTGTAGAACATTTTTAGACAACTTTTTTATTTTTAAGATTTTGATGGTCAAACATCAACAAAATATTCCTTATGTTTGAACTAAATTTTCTCGAAAATAAAGACATAATCTAAAATTCCGTTACAATACCGAAATATATTGAAGTTTTGTGATTACAGTGATATATAATTTATATGTATATAGGTCACTGTAAATGTCCGAAATGCGGTAAAACCTAGCGCACTAAACCTAGGATTTACCAAAAGCAAGTCTTCTTCTTAAGGTGCCGTGCAGATTCCTGCGTAGGCGTTCATCTTTTTCTTCCTCATCAGATGGTTCTGTTAACTGCCGCGACTTGGAGTGCTTGAAAAGCAAGTGCAAGTGGTAAAAGCTCGAAAACTTCTTTATTTTGCTTCCATTTCGGACTTTTACCGGGCCCAAACTGTAAATCTTAGGATTTACCACACCGCATTAGTAAAAGTATAAATTATTTTTCTTATAGCAACAATATCGACAAATTAAGGATGTCGATATTCAAAGACATCTCTGTTTTTGTTTACTTAGGCATTGAAATTTTAACGATTATCGATTTTTGTAACGTATCAGTCTTATATTTGTTACTGTAAATATCCGAAATTCGGTAAAACCTAGGATAAAAGCGCTAAACCTAGGATTTACCAAAAGCTTTAACTAATTAGGTTAGTCTGGTTATTTGGAGTGTGGAGCAATTTACTTGCTTAGCCTGGTTATTTGGGGGTATTAATGCATTGATTAGGTGATTATTTTGGTGGGTTGGTTGGTTTTTACTACTACTTGCTTTGCTACCATTCGTACTTTTACCAATGCGGTGTGGTTAATCCTAAGATTTACTGTTTGGGCCCGGTAAAAAGTCCGAAAATGGAAGCAAAATAAATAGTTTTAGGGCTTTTACCACATGTTTTTTGTAAATCCTAGATTTAGCGCGCTTATCCTAGGTTTTACCAAGGGACATTTAACATATATTTTGTAACAAATTACTTGCTATTTTATGGCAAATGCTGAAGCTCTGCAAACCTTAATCGAACCTTAATCAAAGCACGTGTTTGGAATTTTGGGTGTGGCTTAACACGTCAAGATCGGGCTAAGCCTTAGCCAGATCTCGAAATAAATTATATGTTTCCCTTCCGCCACACCCGTCTTACCCTACCCTGAGGCAACCCGAAAATAAGTAGACTTTTTAATATAATTGCTTAGCATTCGCCATACCACTAAACCAAATCCCAAGAATTATCTTTGGTTCTGTCGCCGTCATTATACCTGGGAGTTTGGTTTGTAGCAACAGATAGTTTGCTGCCTTAATATCGATAAGAAATTGCTTTTCAGAAATGTTGTTTTTTTTTTTTTAAATTCTGTTTGAAAAACGTTTTCCAAAGCTTTTTATTCCTGCTAATATGTGGGGTTGTTCGGGTGGTAGTTCTTTCGGAACTGGTCTACTTCTGTGTACTGCTACCTTAGTCCTAGATATAGCTGGATGCCAAAATCTGTTAAGGTAGAAAGTTTCTTCCTTCCTGCTGAAATTATTTGGATGTTTGTGAATTTCAACAGCTTTCCTGATAAAAATCCAAACCAGACATTCCACATAGGGAACTTCAAACTTTTGTGCTTGTCGTACTCCTCTATTATTAATTATTTTAAGGTAAGAACTAGAAGTATTTATCAAGACAAACCACAAAAATTTATCAACACCTAAATGAGTAAAAAGCCTTCACCGCCAGTCTGCATAGTACTTTATAATGGTTACTTACAATAATCAAAAGATAGGTATTAAAGGGTAGGTATTAACATTTTATTGTAGCATTCCTTTTACATGCTCTGTTCCAAATTGTCACGAGAATTATAGAGGGGGTCCCAAGGTTTCTGCTATTATATTCCCCAAAAATGACGAGCTTCGTAAAAAATGGTTGATAGCTATTAAAAGAGATAATTTCACTCCTACTAGTAGTTCTCGGGTAAGAAGTGCATTAAATATGCCTCAAAAAGGCCAAAGGCCAAAGCCTCTGTTACCCTAGTGAGGATGTAGTTATGGCTACTGCTTACACTTACCTTATTATAAGTAAAATATTGGGAGAATAGTCAAGCTTTTTACATCAAAAAGATCACAGAAAGATATTGACAACATTCACATTTGAAAATATAAATGGCTTGGATGTAAGTCTTTTTTTAGGTCACAATTGCCCCTCGCATACGTCAGAATTTATTATTAAATCCATCTTGTTCAGAATATTCAATATTTTATTGAAGAACTATGCAAAAAAAAAGGAATGACGTTATAAAAAGGTATTTAGTTTTTTTTCTATATAAAATCTTGAAACACATATTATATTTTTTAGTTATCCTCACCTATTATAGTTTATATTTATTCCCATTTGTGTAATGCTGCAAAACATGGGAAAAATATTCCATATTTTTTGACCCAAGCCTGTGTAGTTTATAATTCCAAGAGCATTTACCAAGGCTTTTACTAAGACAAGTAACTTCCTATACTGTCCATAATAGTATATATTTATCAAACGTGCAGTAAATTCTAAACTATGGTAGGTAAGTGTTTGCAATTGTATATTTAGTTTATATTGCCATTTTCTGTCATATATTTCTGGTTATTTCCTTTTCCGATTATTTTGAACACCCTATATATGCTACCTCAAGTTTGAGTATTTACACACTAGTACACTACCTACCTATTTTCTGAGAGAAAAACCTTTTATAAAAAAGTAACTAACTGATGTTTTCATAAAAATAATAATACAAAAAAATTCCATACTTATGTGGAGAGCTTTAGACTCCCTGCATATTAAAAAATCAGTGAAATATTACGTAATCTAACCCGACATTTGTGTGAAAAAATTTCTATTTGGAAATAAAACAGGTTTTAAAAATACGCGCCAAATAAAGCACTTCTAACTCCGCCATATTGGGAAAGGTTGAATGGCCTTGTTTGGAGGTGGTGGTGGGTCAGCATGGTGGCCCGGCCGTGTTGCCGCTTTTCAACATGCCAGGTGTGACGTATTAAAAATAAAGTGCGGATTTTTATTCTGGGCTTTTTTGTTTTTATTTATTTTCTTAAGAACGACTTCAAATTTTTCGAAAGTGAAATAGCAGAAAATTCTAGAATTAATTGCTTTATTCAATTATGCTAATTCCAAAATATAGTGAAAGAGCCCATTAAGAGGTGAAAGAATGAATAAATATCAGCAAAATTTTAACAGAGCTGGTACAAATGTAAAAACTTGACAACGCTGTTTCCGATACGCTTCAGTCCGTCCGCCAAAAAATGTATGGAAGGAAAGGAAATGGAACGGAAGGGAAACGGAACGGATAGTGTGCATTGTGCTATTCATTTACATGATATAATATTTTACGTAAACGGAAGGGAGCTGATATGGAAGCTATAGTGAGAACCAACCTTAATTTTACATAAAAGAGGTAGATTATAAGTTAGATATTCGAATGTTGAGATATTTCGAAAGAGAATGGACATAATTTACTTATTCATGCAATGAAAAAAACGTAAAGCTTCATTGAGTAAGCATTTAGTAAATCTGAAAACTATTGCAATAATATCCACTGTCTGATAATAAGCCCAAACCGCAATTACTGACCAGCAATTAGTAATTAATTTTTATTAGGTATTTTTCCGAGATATAATAAGCGCGTGCTCAGCTTACATAAAATTAATATC
This sequence comes from Sitophilus oryzae, assembly GCF_002938485.1. Lineage (NCBI taxonomy): Eukaryota > Metazoa > Arthropoda > Insecta > Coleoptera > Curculionidae > Sitophilus > Sitophilus oryzae. The sequence continues at coordinate 22,195 of NW_022147124.1, forward strand.
GGTAGAAGCCTCCTCACACGGACCGAAGGAGTTAAATATTAAATTACCGCCGATTTTATATAAATTATAATAAAATAATGAGGTCCTAACACGACACGACCTACTACCTTATAAATACCAGGCAACGGTTTTTTATATACCTATACACGTACAGGAAAAAAAAAACAACGCAGGCTACAAGCAATTGATCTTGTTAATCAGGATTATATACGGGATGTTTTAAAGTAAGGTTTACATTATGCAGTAGAGTGAAGAACATTTAGTTAAAAGATCAGGTTTCCTTTTCGTTCAATTTAAGATCTTAATTAAATTCTTCGCGTTAATATCAACACAAATAGTTTGAGAATATATTCTTAGGTGTTTAATTACCTTTATTATATAAGTAAATAACAGCGAACTATGTAGACATTTTTTGACATATATAAGAACAGGTATTTTATTAAAAAGTGTATTGAATTTAGGATTGTATTTAAAAAAATCTTGCAACAGCTTGTCAGTTGAATTCCATAAAACATTCACTACAGCCATTTTCTAATATTTTTCATACATATTAAACCTATAATCTTCAAGAATAAATGCCAGTTCCTAAACATGTATATCTGCTCTGTAAAATTCATACGATTTTTATAAGCAAAAATTTGCGAACTGCTTCAAAATGTTTCGTTTGGATTTCTTAGAATTCACGGGTATTGACTGTTGAGTCTTCTGAGGAATATTTTCTTTATTTTCTTTAGCTAAACAAATCACTTCGCTCTTGCCCATAACAGAGCTTTTACCACAAAACTGCAATGACAGCTGTAAAATGTAAGTTAAGCTTATATTAACGTTAACCCTACCTCCAAATAAGTGAAATAAATTAGTGGTTTCCATTATACTTGATACTGAAGAATATACAATGTCTAAGAAAATATAATTAAAATTAATCCAGTGCTGAATTTCAGAGTCGATATTGGCCTTTCCCCCCGAAATCAAGTCCTTTACTTGCACTCTTTTTGATTTTGGCCGGAATTGCGTCACAGCCAGCTGATTTGTTGTTTTTAAGCTGTTTTTTGGAGGAATTTATTTCCTGTTCTGTTATTGGGATATCTCCACATCAAGGCTGTTATACTGAGGTATTGCGTTTTTAGTGCTTCCATATTGGGGTTGTTTTCTTGGTTAAGGATATGGCTGTAATGCTTTTTCCAGTGGTTTCTGATTTGCTTTTCCTCTTTTAGAAGACCATTTTGTGCCTTGATTGGGCAGCTGACTTTCCTGGTTGGGCCGTATACTTCTTTTACGTCGTGATGCCGTGATGCGCTGCGTACTCTTGAATTTGATTAGCTTTTTGTAACCACCAGTTATCCTTTAGTTGGCGCAAGTTTCTTCGAAGCGTGTTGTTGGCTGCTATAAAGCTGTCCACCAAACTTGAATTGTATGCATTTGCAGTGACTGCTTCATGTGCTCTATGCTTTTGTTCCAACAACCTGTATATGCGGTTGATTTTCGTTAAACCAGTCTGGTTGTTTCTTTTTGTTGGAGTTTCCCAGCATTGTTTCGCAGATTTTATGAATCGCTTCCCTTAATTATGTCCAGCCGTGTTCAGCTTCCCAGATTGAGATTGAAGTTATCGGTGGAAGTGATTCTTTGATGGCTTCTCGGAGGGCGTCGCCGCGGCCGTTCGTTCTCTAGACCTCGTACGTTCAATCTGGTCATGTTGTTTTGCTTTTTACAGTGTGGATGTTTGGGTTTTAACTGGATTTTCATTTTTGAAATTAAGTCAATGGTCAGTACCACATTCCGCATCTATTCTGGCTTTCGTGAGTCTGACATTTTTTAGATGCGTCCTTCGAACGATTACGTGGTCCAATTGATGCTAGTGGCCTGATCTGGGATGTTTCCAGGTACCTTTAAACTTGTCCTTCAAAATTAATCACGCGTTGGTGATGCAAAGTTTATACTCTGTGCATATTGTTAATAAGCGTTCACTATTACTATTACATTTCCTATTCCATGTTTTCCCAATACGTCAGGCCATAGTTCCTGTTGTTTGCCGACACAGGCATTAAAGTCACCTAGCAAGATGATCCGTTCCTGCTTTGGAATTCTTTGAAAAACATTTTGTAGAGCTTGGTAAATTTTATCCTTATCCTAAATTATAGCGTCTAGGGAGGGAGCGTAGGCACTAATAATGTTGACGTAAATTTTGTCTTATATGGGGTCATAACACGTTCAAGAGACACCAAGGTGCTTCTGTTAATCTGGTGGCGATTTCGTTTTTGACTGTAATGCCTATGCCATGAACTCTCCTGTGTGTTGCTGGAGTGAATGCTCCTTAGTGAGGCTACCTCCATCCGCAAAGTGAGTTTCGCTAAGAGAGGCAACAACATATCTAGCCGGTGCAATTCCTGTAAGACCAGTGCTGTTCTTCTCTCTGGTCGATTTGAATTTGTCTCGTCCAGTAGAGTACAGACGTTTCAAGCCGCAAATGTGAAACGTTGATGATTTTTGTTTCTTCGATGATACACTCGAGTAGGCACTCCCTTCCGGATTTTTAGTCCGGAGGGGGTATTTTTCATCCGGACAGGGGGTATTTTACGATCTTTTCGGAGGGGGTATTTTACGATCCAATCCAGGGGGTATTTTACGTCCGGACGAAAAATATTTTTGTCCCACTCGAATGTTCCACCTTAGATGTGTAGTAGCTGCGTGAAAAGGTTTAACTGTGCCGCACAGTTTTCGCTGCAACTGTAGCCCGGGATGGCTATGGCACAATGAGGACTGAGACGATAGTTCCCTAGACCTCTCCATATCATAGATTGTTGTACATTCCTAGAATTGTACGATTATCAATTAAAAAAATCAAAGGCATTTCTTGATACTCTTAAAACCGTCGTCTGAAATCAGATGACCGAAAGCCAAAAGAACAAAATAATAAACACCGAGACGAGAAAAAAGTCCGTATCATGCATCTCCCTGGCCGAGAACACTTAAAGTACATTTTCCCGAATGCATTACAATTTTTATACCGCTTAATTATCATTAATTCCAGCCTAGAGTCATTTTCTTATTGTTAATTTGGCTAATTATAGCGTCCGGCAGCGGGTCAAGCACCTCCTCGGCCGTGGCGCGCGCTCCGGCTAGCCGTTCCAGCCGCTAACTGGCCTGTCAGAACGGACGCCGCGCGCCACGCCTCCGCCGAAAAAACACCGTCGCCCGTACTTCGATCTGTTATTATTCGGGGTACCGAAGGGGTACTTTATAGAAAAGTAAATATAGGAGCGTGGAAGCGTGCGTGGCCTGCATACGAAATGGCAGGCGATGGATATAGACGTATTATAATATGCTGGTTGTCGAATTAACGCAGATATGTTATTTTCTTCCTAGGAAAAACGCAAATTAAACTACTTGGTATCTTCACCTAACTAACATATTTACCAAAAACATTGATGGTTTTGATTATTTGATTAACACCGGCATATACGCCGCATTAAGTCTCTCTTTGAAATACTTTTGTAATACAATCTGATATCAATACGATTCGGCGAATCTTAGATGACTTAGTTTTTCTCCATCAAAGTTTACACCCTTATCTCCAAAGTCAACTCGTTTGAACATAATATATTCTAACAATGTAATGAATAATTTTGGTAGTAAAACATCACCTTCTATATTTTAAGCTGCTATATTCACGTGGAGCCTCAGACATGATTTTGCATTGTTGTATATGTGATCGAGATCTACTCGGCATTCGGTTAAGGCTTTTAGCATCTTATGTTGTTTTACTTATTTTGATAACGTTTTCTCGCAATCGACAAAAACCAAAATTAGACGCTTGTTATATTCCACAAATTTTTCGATTAGGGTCTTAATGACTTGGAGATGACCATTTGTGGCGTACACGGAAAAAAAGCTAAACTGGCTTAAAGATTATTAATCTTGAACCAACGATATGCTAGTTTCCCCATTCCGCAAATCTAGTTATACTTCTTTTCAAGAAAACCTTATCCTTAGAAGCTAAGAAAATTTATCTTTTATTTAAGATTTACCTAGTATTGAAATTAAGATTTTAACTAGTAGTGGGAACTATCGAATGAATACTATCGAAACATTCGATAGTTGCAATTCATTCGAATAATTCGATAGTTAGTAAGAAAACATTCGTTGAAAACTATTCGAATAAAAATTATCGAATAGATCCGTCATCTGCCTTGAAATATTGTATTCTAGTAATTCGGCAGCAAAAACCATTCATTTATAAAATTCATTCATTTATGAAATTCATTTATTCGTCGGGATCGATTATAATAAAATATTAACTGAATTTTAGTTCTCGCCCGGCGACGTAGGTTTCTTTCCGAGAAACCCGACAGCGCAGCGGTCGGTGGCAATGCTATGAAAGAAGCCGGCATCTTTGATTTTTAGCGGAGTCAGATATAGATAAGGACACATTATTTTTTTTATTGAGGTGCTAGTATTTACACAGAAAATACATTATGAAGGGCGCTGTTGCCATATTTTGGTATTAGTTGATATTAGCAAAGAATATTATTGTTTGACTTTAGTTAGTTAAGGATAGTATGTCTATATATTCTGCATTTTTTTAATTAATATTCTGTTGTTACACTGCAATTATACTTGTTATTTTGGATGTAGGAAAATGATTTTTAATGTTTTTAAGCAAAGACTGGTTTAATAAATAATAATAACAGTAATAATTTGTTATACCTGTTAACAACAAAATTTAAAATCATTTAATATAAATATTTTTTTAAGTAGTAGCAAAATATAAACAACAAATTAGATGTCAAAATTATTTATCCTATTTAAAAATAATATAGTCTCTAAATTTTTTGGGGAGCAACGTTGGTTTAATAAATAATAATAATAATTACAGAACTAATTTGTTATATTAACAACAAATTTTAAAATCATGAAATATAAACATTTATTAATTTTCTAAGCATACAGTGTAATGGAAGAAAAATATAAATAAAAAATTAGAAATCAAAATTATTTATATTAGGTGCTTTATATTACTGTTTAAAAATTATATTTACCTTTACTGGCATTTACTTTAAAAAATAAATGAAATATTTCTTCGCAAAAAGCTACATGTAAGAAAATTAGCATAAACAAAATACAAACATCGTTAACTTTTTTTTTAAATTGGCACGTGTAAAACTTTCATTTTAATTTTCTCATCGCATAGTTTGAGTTCGATAACCATTTACTTAACCACATTATTTAAATATGATTATTAAGTTCAACTAATTCATATTATTAAAACATCTAAAATACAAATATGTATTTTTAAAATGTAAATTGTAAAACTTACAATTAAGTTCATCTCATCTCTCTTAAAAATTGCTACTTCTCAAAATTTCCCATTAAAAAATAGACCATATATCATATAAAATTAAATAATTGAAAGATCGGACTACGGAAAACTACACAAATTTTCGGAAAAATTTTGACCACCTGCACATGCACACAAACGTCAATAAATAAAATTAAAAAATAACTACTATTTTAGTATTTTAACTATTTTAATAAACGCAAAATAGCACAGTATTTATACGGCGAAGTTATAAAATTTGGAAGAACTAATAATGCACTGACGCAGACAAAAAATCAAACGAATACTAAATTTCATTTATCAAAAGCATTCGATAGTCGTGGCTCAACGATAACCATTTAGTCGCACGGCGAGGTTGTCACATATGCTTTAGTATACAAATGAATGAATGATTTTATTCGAATAAAACCATTCGATAGTTGAAATCATTCATTCATTAAACATTCGATAGTCTAATTCATTCGATAGTTCTCATCGCTAATTATAACTACACTCCAGACAATTCGAGATAAAATCTTGTTTCTAGTACTACTTATTTGTAAATTAGCAAATTATTGCATTAAGTATAGAAATTCTTTATGTACATGTAATAATTACTTTATTCAAGTGTAATATCACCTACTATAAAATAAAGCCTCTTCTTACTTTTAGGTTAGTTACTAGACGCGCCGACTAGGTAGTTTATAAAATTATAAAGTTTTTTTGTTATCGTTTGTGCTTGTGATATGTGAAAATGGAGGACCTTCTTCAGGCATGGGAGATGACGATTTGATCCCAAAATTTCAAGGTAAGTTTAGCAATAATCCTACATTATTTGATGACATTTGAGGAGGAGGTTAGGGGGACTACATTTTAATATGCATTATTTCTTGTACACTGGTGGTAAACTAGGTATGTACGCGTTTGGAATGATTCAATTATGTTCTAAAAATGTTTATTACTGTCTCTCGTTTTAAATTAGCGATGCCGCTGTCCAATATCTACCTATATTGGAAAATTATACAGTTTTATTTTATTTTCTTATTACGAAAAGCATATAATTTGGTAGGTGATGTTTGGCTAATCTAATTTAAAAAGTATTAACCATATTCGGGGTTATCCTGGTGATATTTCAAAATTTCATACCTATTGTAAATGGAAATTAAGAAAAGATTTTACCAAAACAAGAGTTTCTAACAAGATCGAACCCGAACCTCCGAAAGCATAGGGAACACGTTACCGAATTTTGTGAGAACTATATAGTTTTTCGATCCCGGTTAATATTCGTCCTAAGAAAAACTAGTTTATTCTAAAATCGGGTTTGCTCGGTAACATACACGAATATAATAGAGTTGGGACATGCTAAAAATTTTAATTTCCATTTGGAATAGGTATGGAATATTGAAATATCACCAGAATGACCCCGAATATGGTTAATACTTTTTAAATTAGATTAGCCAAACATCACCTACCAAATTATATGCTTTTCGTAATAAGAAAATACAATAAAACTGTGTAATTTCCCAATATAGGTAGATATTGAACAGCGGCATCGCTAATTGAAAACGAGAAACGATAACCAAACGCGTACATACCAAGTTTACCACCAATGTATAAGAAATAATGCATATTAAAATGGAGTCCCCCTAACCTCAAACCAATGTCATCAAATAATGTAGGATTATTGCTAAAATTACCTTGAAATTTTGGGATCAAATCCGTCATCTCCCATGCCTGAAGAAAGTCCTCCATTTTAACATATCACAAGCACAAACGATAACAAAAAAAAATTATATAAAATACCCGGCGCGTCTCGTGTCGCAGAGGAGAAACAGAAACCAAATGAAGATAGGAATCAGGAATGCACTGTTGCGTTGTTGCCGTTGGGGATGGTCACTTAATATAAGAATAGTAACTCTTGGAAATGGGGTGTTATTCTCGCGCCGAGAATAATATACTTATTTAAAGTCTTAATACACCGATTTCAAGTAAAAATTTTAAAAAAGTTAAGAATACTACTTATTATTATATAAAAGCATTTATACTTCATTTAATAATAGGTTCTTCGTTGCTAAAGGATTTATTCACTTGATAGTAATATAAGTTTTACTTAAATATAAGTCATTTTATTCTTTTTTTTAGATTCAAAATTACTTAAAGTGACTATAACTATATTTAAAAAGCAAGTGTAAAAGTAAAATAGTTCCAAATATTTGTTGTACTCATGGAAAGAATACTATCCTTAAAGAAAGTGTAAAATTTTAAGTGTATGATTGTTCTTGAATATAGAAATGTTTTTTTCCGTGTATCCGGCTCTAAATCCAGCTTGCTGTCTAGGTTGGTACAAGTCCAATTTGTGGGTTATTCGGTTGGTAGTAATGCGCATGCAGAGTTTGTACATATGGGAAAACAAACTTATTGGACGATAGTTAACCAGGTTCGTAATGTCCCTCTCCTTGTGAATAATTATTATTACGGTTCGATCCCATTGTGAAGGAGTTAGATAACAAAAAAAAATTATTATTAAACAAGCGTTTAAGATATTTATTTATAGCATGCTGAAGTTTTGGGTCTCCATATTTAATTAAATGTGACGAGGTGAAATGAATTATTTTAGCTCTAAACAATAATAAATAAATAAACAGGGTGTTTCAGAAAACATGTACCATTTCTCGTGGGGAGGTTCCTCACATAAAAATAAGATTTATTTTTCATATCAACATAGGGCCGATTCTGCCTTGTTTCGTAACTACAGGGTGTTAAAGTCTTAAATTTTTTTCGATTTATATAATTTTCTTCCAAAATACCATTAATACACCAATAAAGTTACCATCAATAAAGTTTGTATACCATCTCGTCGTAGTGCATCTCGTATATGCTACAAGGATCGTACTAAGTACCTAAATAATGGATTTTAGAACTGCAGAAAAATAATGTCAAAAGGTAGTTGTTTAAAAAAAATAAGATTAAAGTTAATTATACCTAATCAGCCTTTAAGGTATAAAATTTGGTGTTATTATTAATAAAATCGCTTGTTTTATTTATGTTGTTTTATTTATTCCTGTGGAATATTACAAATTTTTATTTGTACATAGGTTATATTGATAAATATCATAATAAATGCGGGACGTTTCTTAACGCTTGAAAGTAAGAAATAGTTCTTTTTTATATTTTTTTGGTATGTGGAGTTTTGTTCTTGGTTGTTTTGTACCAACCTTAACGTAACCTTTGAATAAGAAGACTAAGGAAGGAGCATAATGCTATCCATGTATTCAGGCATGGTGGGCGGAAAAGCCACCATAAAAGCTCTCTAGGGTGGGGATCCTTGACAGTTCTGTTTGACGATTCATTTGACACATTTGAATTTGATTGATGTTATTTATTATTTATTCTACTACTGATAGTTGTATAAAGGTAGTAAATCTAGATGGAAATTGTGGCAGAACTTAAATTAACAGTGACACTATCGCGATTTATCGAAAAAGACTCTAAAATAGTTGGTTGTGTAGCGTGCGGTAGATCTCGGCAAAAAAATGGGTGAAATAATGAAAATTGGATGAACAACTTTTCGCTAGTAAGTGACTATATAATATACATACGTGTAGTAAACCGATCATGTATGAAATTCACTTAAATTAACTAAATTATATATTTTTCTTGCATTTTAGCTTTTATTTATTACTTGTCAAAGATTAGATGTCAAAGAATTTAGATACGTTAATTTGACTTACCTGCTTCAGTAGCGTATCGGATGTTTGTGTTAATAAATACTTATTATAACTTAGGTATCTATTTTTATTAGAATTATATATTTTTATAACAATTTTAATAACTACCAACATTTATTCACAACGTAAAATAAAACAACAAATTATTGAGTCTACCCCACGTCTACCCTACATCATAGTTTTACATTTTTTAAATAAAATTAGAACGACACTGATAAACCGGAATTTAAGTCGGCCATATTTGAGGCCCATCGCGGTGTACCTAAGATTTTTGATATGCTCCTTCCTTAGTCTTCTTATTCTAAGGTATTAACAGATACCGTTTTTTTTTTAAATAAAATAACTCGATTACATTTTTTCAGTTTTATAGAGTTTTTTTTGTCACAATATTTTGAAGTAATCACTTGTCAACTTTTAAATGTATTAAGTTCCTGCTATGCGTTCCAGTTGTACCAACTTATTTCTGTGTAAAATAAAATAAACTATACTTTGAAATTAAAATGACAGACACATCAATCACTGTCAAGGATCTTGTCGTTGGACAGGCTGTTTTTTTTAAAGTCAGTTTATAAAATATACTTACAAATTTGTACAGAAACCTCGTTGGGAGAGTCCAGCTTTTTTTTAACTTATGACCATATTATTATTAATAAAATGTTAATTTAAGTCAAATTAGTACCTGGACTGCTGATAAAAGATACCATTTTATCGTCGATTTTTAAATTACCAAACCATACACACACAGCACGCCGACAAACAATAAAAAAGCGACATAAAAGTACCCACCACTTCCTAAAATAACTTAACGGTAAATCGATACGGAAAAATGGTTCGGAAATTTATTTTTCCCGAAATATGCGAGGAGAGTTTAATGAATAAACGGCCGTAGCGTGCCGCCTCTGCGTGGCGTGCTATATGATGTAAGTGCCCAGCGCACCGCCAGATATCATCGCCCATTAACCTTTATGGGCTTTTATTACAATTTCGGAAGGTTTTTAGCGAGCGGCCGAACGATGCATGGGTCGGTCCGGTCCGTTGGAAAAGGAAGCGCAACATTACCGAATCGCGGGGATAAAATACGGACTACCTACTCGGGAGTCGATTTAAACGTCCACTGTAGATATATCGAATTATGAAAGTGAATTTACGGAAAACGCACACCTTGTCCAAGGCTAAAGGTAGTTTTTTAATTTTGGTTTTTAAAAATATACTTTAAAAAAGCGTTTCTGCAAATTTTTGACATAACAAAAGAGCGTGTATACACACATTACTACACATTATAGTCTTATAAGCTATCTAATTATTAGGTTTTCTCTATGGATACAATTGACTAGCGATACCGCAAGCTTTTGCTAGGATTTTCTATTAATTTTAGTTGTATTTTTTAGACATTGTGTATGATCCTAAACTTTTAAGTATAAAGTATTAAGCTTCATTCAGAACCTAGCAATTAGTGGAATAAATTAGTGGTTTCAACTAGCGTAGAAGTTTGTTCCTTTAATTTCAATATAAGCATTCAGAACGTCTAAATTAGTGGTAGTCATTTTCAATTAGTAGAAAGAGTTAACAAACTTTTGACTTTTCCACTAATTATATTTCAAAATTTGCGGGGAATGTCATTTTCACCTTTGATTGTCATCTGTCAACAGAAATTTTATATTAAATAAAATAATATAAATATAGAATTATTATTCCCAAGATAAGGAATAGGGGAGGAGGCCGGGGGGGCCTAACTCAAGTTTTGCGGGGGGCCCATAATTTGTCGCTATGCCACTGAATATTAAATATCTTTATTTCTGTAATAAATATAATAACTTGGCAATTGCACGGTATCATAATTATAAAACAATAATCTACCATTTCAATTACGTTAAAGTAAATCTAAAGAGTCCACTTATAGTATCCAACGAGAGCTGGAAGCTCACAGAAAACTTAAGTCTTTTTTTGATTTAAATAATTTTAATAACTTAAGTCTTTTGATGTTAAGCCGTTTTTTGAAAGCTGACTTAAGACATAAACTTTAAGTCTTTTTTAAAATGATTTGTGATTTGTGTGTGTCAGTAAAATGACATAAATCAATATAATTACCCTCAAATCAAGACAACTAGAGTTCAAGGCTTTGTTGGAACAAAAGCATAGAGCACATTAACCAGTCACTGCAAATCCACACAATCCAAGGCTTGTGGACAACTTTAAAGCAGCCAACAACACGTTTCGGAAAAGCCTGCGCTAACTAAATACTGGTGGTCACAAGAAGCAAATCAGATTCAAGAGAACGCCGCGCATCACGTATCGTAAATTCTTCGAGGCTGTAAAAGAAATATACGGCCCAACTAAGGACGTAAGCTGCCCAATAAAAGCACAAAACGGTGAATTTCTAAAAGAGGAAGAGTAAATTAGAAATCGCTGGAAAGAACATTACAGCCATATCCTTAACCAAGACAATATCCCCAATATGCAAGTACTAAACACAATACCTCAGTATACCAGCATCGATGTATTAGATATCCCAATAACTGAACAGGAAATAAAGGCCTCCAGAAAACAACTTAAAAACAACAAATCAGCTGGCTATGACGCGATTCCAGCGAAAATCTTGAATTAAGTGTGCAAGTAAAGAACTTATTGGTCATCTTAAGGCTCTCTTCGATGTCATATAGGAAAGCAGAGAGGTACCTCAGGACTTTCGCAACGTGAATATAGTGAATATATTTAAGAACAATCAGATTGCGGAAACTACCGAGGAATTTCACTCCTGGTTATCGGAGGAAAAGTTCTCGCAAAAAAAATTATGTCAAACCGCCTTCACCCACATATAGAAAAAATCCTCCCAGAATCGTAAACGGGCTTTCGCATCAACGGCGGTACCGTTGTAAAGGAACGTTGTAAAAAAGTAAAGGAACAGCAGAGTAAACTTTATGTTGCATTCATCGACCTAACGAAAGCCTTCGACTCTGTAAACAGCATTTTGGGCAATTATGCAAAAGTCCTGAGTGCCCAATAAATTTCTTACTGTGTGGAAAAGCCTCCATAACAACAACAATCAAAGCTATCCCTTCCTGACAAATACAGGAGTTAGGCAGGTATATGTCCTGGCTCCTCTCCTATTTAACATATTCATGGCAGCGCTCTCTATTATAGTGGATAGCAAACTGCAGGATAGAGGAATGGGTGTTAGATACAGATATGACGGCGAGGCGGTCTGTTCAACACAAAAAGACTCAGGGCAACAATACGTATAAAATTCATCACAGAACTGCAATACGCTGATGACTGCGCTCTAGTTGCAAATGCGTTACAGCAATTACAGGAAATGCTGAACACATATACCTGGGCATACGAGACTTTGGGCCTTAAACTGAACATCGATAAAACTAAAATCATGTGCACTCCCCCGGAAAATCATAACAGCGCTCTAAAAATCGGAGAACTATTGGTATATGTATCGGTATTTAATTACCTCGGTAGTTTGATTTCGGAAAAGGCAAATATCGACTCTGAAATTCAGCACAGAATCAGCAGCGCCTCAAGAGCATTCTGGAAATTAGAGGACAGGGTTTTCTACAATCATGACTTGAGCACAAACACGAAACTTGCAGTGTATCGAGCAGTAATAATCCCCACCATGATATATGGAAGCGAAACCTGGGTGCCGTACCGCCGGTACACGAGCGCATTAAGCAAGTTGCAACAGAGACACCTTAGACAACTGTTAAGAATTAAATGGTACCACCATGTCTCAAACGTATCAGTCCTTGAAAAAGCAAGCTGCGAGAGCACTGAAGTCATGATTACTAAATCGCGCTTAAGATGGGCTAGCCACGTATGCAGGATACAAGAAATCCGCCTACCGAAATATCTTCTTTACGGTGAACTTGTAGACGGTTAGAGGAAACCGGGTGGACAACCGGGTGGACAACGGAAGATTATGGATGTTTTTCATGAAAACTTAAAGGGGATAAGTATGCAGCACTAGAGGTAGGAAGCAGCGTACAATAGAACGCAATGGAGGAGAATTGTAAATTCAGTTAATAACGACCACCAAAAAGTAAAAAGGCAACAAAGTAATGAGATTTTTGAATGTCTAGAATGTGGAAGGGAGATAACATCACGTATCGGGCTTTTCAGTCACAGAAAAGTTCATAACAGGAAACGCCTTGAGTAACCATCTTCTGATGCGTGCCAAATACTCGTCAGTGAGTAATGGCAGTAAGTAAGTAAGGCGATTTTCTTACTAAGTATTATCTTATTAATTTATTGTAGAGACAGATGAGACTAAAACAACATATAATAAAACGGTTAATTTTCAGAACAACTACAAACACAAAAATACGTTTTATCCATTACAGATAGATGTCATCAAATACATGTCTATTAAAAAGTGGTGATGTGTTTTGATCACTATGTAATATATCGATGGCATAAGTTAAATAAGTTATAATAAGTTAAGGACTGGAGGATTTTAAGGTACTCTTCAATATATTCGAGATAAATTTTGTCATAAAAATATATAAAAATTTGACTTAAGCCTTTTAGAAAAACACTTAAATCTTTTATAAAAAAAAATATTTTTAATGACCTAAGACATTTTTAAAAAGAATTAAATATTTTTAATGACTTAAGCCTTTTCTAAAAAGACTTAAATCTTTATCTATTTCCTAATAAGGTGTAATTGAACTTGAAACATAAAATAAGCAAATGTATATAGAATAATAATCAAATAGCACATATTTAATTTTTTATCTCCTGCCGGCAATCCGAATCAAACTCTGATCCGAGGGGGTCTTGGATGTCAAGCGGGACGGGGGGCGTCGATAAACCTCCAGGTGTCGGCAGCTGCCGTCGGGGCCACTTTCTCCCCCCTCTCCCGCCCCTGGAACGGCACGCACCCCACCGGAGCAACTAGTATAACCACCCTTAGAGCGACGGACCGACTGCGAGGGAAGCGGGGTGCTCGAGGGACTAACACGAAAAAACGTAGCGGGAACGGTTTTTTTTTCGGGCCGGAGTTCGAATTCGATGGGTGGTTGGCGGTGTTGCCGGTACGCACCGAAAGTCGTTATATGATAGGAAATCGGGCGAGTCTCTAAATGTGAGACGTTGGTATGTGGAAAGGCTGGGTTATTCAGAAATGAATCAGAAACATAAAACAGCTGTTTTTTATAGAATGCCACTCTATTAGAATCCATACAAAAAACGGCTACTAAGTAACTTCCTAAATGGTAAATGATAAAACAACCGAATGGGATCCAACTAAAAAAGCACCCTCTGGCCAAAAATGTAGTAAAGACCAATAATATTTGGAGTCGCAGAAAAACACTATATCTTTTTACCAAAAATCATCTATTAATCGGAGACAAACCTAAATTTAAGCCTGGAAGAACGTCAAGACATATATATTTTACGTAAATATATACCGGGTGCGTCTAAAAATATTTGGTATGTTAGTATATGACATAAATTAGGATTGATTCAGGGATGCAATTTTTTTTCGTCACTTCAGGTTTCACCGGAAACGACTTTTGATTTTTAAATAACACCCGCGGTATTTTTTTTGACTTTGTTCGATAGAAAATGATACTCGAAATAGATGGGATGTTGGAACTTTTGACATGTACTCTGAATCATATGTCATAATTTGGTTTGGTTCAACATGCGGTTCATTAGTGATGTTAATATTTCAGAAATTTTTGATTATAGCAGGAAATTTCTGAAACTTTCGGAAACTTTCGGAAATTTATGAAATATTAGGAAATTTTACAATTTTACCTATTTTTTGTCGATACAATAAAGGAATAAATTAGATAGACATTTGATACCAACATGTAAGTGAAAAAAAAAAACAACAAACATAATATTAGTTGTTATATTTTTAATAAACAATACATAACCCATAAAAGTCATAACCATAACAAAAATCATTTGGTAACATTTTTATTTTGTGCATAAACCACGAAATATGACTATGAATTAAAAAAAAACAAAAAAGCACGAAATATAAATTTAAAAAACGTAAAACACAAATAACTGAATTATTCTATTCCGGAATATCAGGCGCCGAGCTGGTCCCATCTTCATAGGGTATTATAGTAGTAGTAGTACTGTCTTCGTCAGTTTTATTTCCAAATCAGATATATTTGATGTATCATCTGGTTCTGATTCTGAAGGATGGACCTCTACCTCCACGAGTTCTAGTGGTTCTGGAGGAATTTCCTGTTGTTGAATATCATGCTCCATATCCACTTTTTGTTTTTGTAGTAATAATTTATTGTTATGAGCTACGAACATTATTTTACCGGCTCTTTGTGCAGTTAAGCGATTCCTTTTTTTTTAGTATGGATAAAATTGTAAGTACTGAAACTTCTCTCTGTGGCTGCAGATGACGTTGGTAAAGACAGCAGAGCAACAGCTAAATATTTCAACTGAGTATTTTTACACATTGCTTTCCACCAACTTAGACAGTCTACATTTTTAACTGACATCCAAACGTAGTTGAGAGCCCATAAACCCGATTTGGCGCAATAATTTGTTACATCTGTAAAAATGGCTTATTATTGACAAACTGAGGATGATTGTTGATAAATTCCATAGCGGCTATGTGTTCTTCATTGTTATGGTGCTCTCCCAGAAAACAGGGGTCCAAGAGATTCGCGGCAAAATGCATTGGTTCAAGAGCCATAGGTTTTTTATTTTGTAAGGCGAAGAAGCATTCTTTTTCTTGGCTGTCTCTGACATATTCCAAATAAAGAGTGTTTTCGTTCTTATATTTTTAGTAACAGATTAATATGGTGATTGTGTAAATACAGGGGCGTCCGAAATGTATTCCGGAAACTTTGGCAACATATTCTGAAGGCAAAAATAAGTAAAAAAGTTCGTATACAAATGTATGTCTTAAATGATTCGTTTCGGAGATACAGGATGTAAAAGTTTCATTTTTATTTCGAGAGATTTATTTCCAATAATTTCTGAAGTAACGTCAATATTTGGATGACAATCGGTGTCCGGAAGTTTTTTGACATGAGAAATTTGATTTTGGCGTCAATATGACTCCTATTTATAGGGCGCGTCGCCTAAATGTGTTTTAGTTCTTTTGAAGAGAAATAACTTTTCGTCCGTACCTGTATAAAATTACTGAGTGAAAAAATATACTTTTCCGTAATTTTTTACGTAAAAAATGCCTCTATAATAAAAAAATAAACCTCTTAATAAAAATTTAAACCGTTCCCAAGATATTTCAAATAGAAATAGTCAATTCATGTCATTATTAACAAAAAATTAATATGCGCATGTTGAGTAGATAGTTATTCGACTGAAATGATAAATTTGAGAGCTTTTTATTTTTTAGACAAAACAGTTTCTATTGAATTTTTGACACAAAAACGTTTCAAATTTATGATTTCAGTCTAATAACTATTTAGTCAACATGTTTAATTTATGTCAATGATGACAGGTATTGATAATTTCGGTTCTAAATATGTCGAGAACCATTACTCGCAGCGATTTTTACCAAGAGAACTTTTCTAAGTAAAAAGGCGTCGTAAATGTATATTTTTCACTCAGTAGTTTTATACAGGTACGGACGAGAAGTTATTACTCCTTAAACCAGTTAAAAAATAT
This sequence comes from Sitophilus oryzae, assembly GCF_002938485.1. Taxonomy (NCBI): domain Eukaryota; kingdom Metazoa; phylum Arthropoda; class Insecta; order Coleoptera; family Curculionidae; genus Sitophilus; species Sitophilus oryzae. The sequence continues at coordinate 38,854 of NW_022147124.1, forward strand.
GTAGGTGGCGCCCTCTACAAATGGGAGTCATATTAACATCAAAATCAAATTTCTCATGTCAAAAAACTTTCAGAAACCAATTTTCTTACTTCAGAAATTATATGGAAAAAATCGAAATAAAAATGAAACTTCTACACTCTGTATCTCCGAAACTAAGCATTTTAGGACATACATTTATACGAACTTCTTTACTTATATTTAACTGCAAAATATGCTGCCGGAGTTTCCAGAATACAGTTCGGACCACCCTGTATATTCAGAAGTCTATCACACTGTAACTGTATAAATCATATAATGCTACATATTTTGATATATTATTATTGACTCTTTAAAAAGGTAAAATTTCAAAGAATTATTTCAGGTAAATCTGGCAACGCCGGATTTTGTGGTACAACGTATCGCCGCTTGGCGGTGTGGCAGCGGCTCATAATATTTAATGTATTCACTGTATCAGAGGCAAATTATAGGGGTATAAAGTGCATACGAGAGGAAAGGGTTTTTAAAGATAAAAACAAAAATAGGGTACTTGTAGGTTTTAAGAGCAAAGGGTTGATCGACGCATGTGTCCAATATTAGCAAAGTGGGTGATTTCGTATTGATAAAATAGCTATTTATGTAACTAGTACCTAAAATGATGTTTTTTAGGACGAATCATTACTGTTTGCGGACGAGGCGTTAGCCGAGTCCGAAATAGTAGATGAGTCCTAAAAAACATAATTTAGGTACGTGTTACATACACTATTTTTTGTCATACGCTTTTTACAGTTTTTTAGAACGCATATTTGCAAATTTTCCATATTTGAAATTATAATGTTTGAAAAAGTTGGCTTATAAATTCATATCTTAGTAACGAGTTTTTTATTTCATCGCATTTTGACATGTCATTCGAAATTTGTCACAAAATCACACAAATTCATCAACAATTTTAAAATGTTCCAAAATCCCGAACATATTGCTAATAAGGCCAAAGAAATCGTGTTGGATTTACTTCCTGTGAAGTCTCGTGCCATTTACCAGAAAGAATATGATGTTTTTAATGAATGGAAAGACAAAATGGCGTATTCGTTGTAAATGAAGATGTATTGCTAAATTATTTCCACGAAAAAGTAAGTACCTAGGTACCTATTTAAAAGAGGCTTTTAAATTAAAATATTCTTAAATTACAGTCACAAACATTCAAACCATCGTCAATTTGGTCGAAATATTCCATGCTGAGAGCAGTGTTAAGTGTTAAAGAAGATATTTATATTGACAAATTTCCAAAACTTATTGCTTTTTTTGAAGAGGAATTCGGTTGGTTACGAGCCTAAAAAGTCTAAGGTTTTGTCCATAAAGAGATCGGTGATTTTTGGCCACGGCTAGTGATGAAACTTATTTACTTACTAAGGTAAGTTTGCGATAATGATTTTTAAAATATATAGATGGTTTCTTATTCCATTGTATTTGATTTTTAGGTAGCTCTTGTCATTGGCCTTTGTGGAGCATGTAGAAGAGAAGAATTGTACTCTCTACGAGTGCAAGACATCATAGAAAAAGACAACAGCTGCCTTTTAGTTACCCTTGCGGATACAAAAACTAATATCAAAAGAGTGTTTCCGGTGGTGAACGAAGGGAACGTTGTCAATCCAGTTGAGTTGTATAGAAAATATGCTTGTCTTAGGCCAAAAAATGTACCACATGATTATGTCTTCATCTCTTATCGTAAAGGAAAATGCACCGTGCAACGAGTCGGCATTCATTCATTTGGGAAGATGCCATCGATTGTAGCAGCATTTTTAAAGTTGTCGAACCCAAACGAATATACAGGTCATTGTTTCCGACGTAGTTCTGCTACTCTTGCTGCAGATGCAGATGTGGATTTTACATCGCTGAAACGCCTAGGAGGTTGGAGGTAAAAATTTTAATATTTTCCGATCTTGTTCTAAACAACAATAATTATTTAGGTCGTCCACAGTGGCCGAAGGTTACATAGAAGAATCTATTGAGAAAAAGAAGAAAGTTTGCAAACTGCTAATGGGGGAAAAGAAAATCGCGACCACTTCCACGGATGTATTACCAAGTACATCATCGTTCGCATTTACTCCACCTCATCAGAAAGTAAATTTACCTGCCAATGGAGGAGTCGTTTCGATTGCAGATGCAAGTTTTCAAAATGCACAAAATTGTTCATTTCATTTTTATTTTTCCAAATAACTTAGCTTTTGATATTGTTAGTATTTAATAATTTAAAAATCAAATACAATGGAATAAGAAACCATCTATATATTTTAAAAATCATTATCGCAAACTTACCTTAGTAAGTAAATAAGTTTCATCACTAGCCGTGGCCAAAAAATCACCGATCTCTTTTATGGACAAAACCTTAGACTTTTTAGGCTCGTAACCAACCGAATTCCTCTTCAAAAAAGCAATAAGTTTTGGAAATTTGTCAATATAAATATCTTCTTTAACACTTAACACTGCTCTCAGCATGGAATATTTCGACCAAATTGACGATGGTTTGAATGTTTGTGACTGTAATTTAAGAATATTTTAATTTAAAAGCCTCTTTTAAATAGGTACCTAGGTACTTACTTTTTCGTGGAAATAATTTAGCTTTTGATATTGTTAGTATTTAATAATTTAATTATAAATATATGTATAATTTTATGTGATTTTGTGACAAATTTCGAATGACAAAATAAAACAACCAAATAACGAATTTAGACATTTTAGTCCATAAAGGTTGCCATGACGACCTTTACGGCCTAGGCCGAAAAAGAAACATTTTACGGACTGAAATGAGTCCGTAAAATAGCTGTTTTTGGGAGCGTATGACAAAAAATAAATTATATGCGATTTAGATAAAAGAAATTGAAATTTGGACGACGCTTTAGAATGCTCTTTAATGTATTAGGTATGGGGATATTGTATTAAAATTTTATAAGTTATCAATATTTTATTACAGCGTTTTTTAATTTTATATGTAAAGGGTTTTTTCAAGAGACATTTAATTGCGATACATACTGTACAAGCTTACTTTTTAGAGGCGGCAAAAAAACTTTAAATGTTGGACTTATAAGGTTTTACCTGAACCCTCAGAAAGTAAAATAAAAATAACCAAAGGACGATCAGAAAGTTAAGAAAATTTTCTAATTTCAATATTTTAATGGAAGACCCTGTATATTTTTAGTTAATTTGAAATATCTTTTTTCTCCTGTTCATTTTATAGCTTGTCTATATTGGCGTGACCCGTTTTTGAAATATTTTGGTTTAATCAATACAACCTACCAGACAAAATGCATAGATATTCTTAATATTTATGTAATTTAAAGACCATATAAATAACAATATCTATGTATCTTTTGAGTGGTAGTGGCTGTATCTTTTAACGAACATATAAAGGGTTTATAAAAAAAATAAATAATTGATGAAGAGTGGAATATTATTGCTTGACTTTCGTTTTTTTTAAATTCTGTATTTTAAATCTTAATGCATTGGATGATTGACTTACACAGATTGACTTCTGAATCATACATACCTATATTACTAACTAATACATATTATCATGTTTTGTAATTTGTTTAGGGGAAGCGCTGCTTCCCTTGCTTCCATGGACTGCACGCCGCCGCCGCTGTGTATTGTAAGTTTTTCAATGTTAACAATTGTTATAATTTGAATAAATGGATAGGTTTTATATCCTGCTGGCAAGCGAACCTTCGGTCGGCGTTTACATGTATAGGAGTGAGTCGTTATGGCAATTTAGTAAGTTGGAGTGAGCAAAAATACGAAGAATTTATTACATAACTACTTGATCTGACGCTAGATTACATGAGCTTGGGAAAATACTCGTCTTTTGTCTTTATTCAGTACATCTTATTTTATTAAGCGTTTTGACCGTATTCTTCGTACACATGAAAACCGGCACTCAAGACCAGAAATGCCGACCCTTAGTGTGCGAACACAGTGCAAGCAGGTTTGCCGCTTACTGGTAGCCAGCGCCAATCTGGGTACCTATTCTTGACATCGTTCGCAACTTTGCGTATACGCATCACGTGTATTGTTATAAACAGAGTATCCCAGAAATAAGTGCAAGTATTTTAAAGGGTGGTAGATCTCGATAAAAGAAACACATTTTCTCTTTATCGTTTTTCAAATAAGTCCAAAATAACGGAGTTATTTTACTTTGAAAATTTCCAAAAAAAATGATTTTTTGCTCAAATTTTGAGAACCTTCTTCATGTGCCTTCTCCTCATCGGAGGTTGGCGACCATCAATTGGAATTCCTCCCTGTCTTGAGCCAAACGGATAATTGCACTTGCCTCTCCTATATTAAACCACTGGTGCAAATTCCGCAAGCAGGAAAACCGTTTACGCCCGATGCCTCGTCGTCCTTCAATCTTTCCCTCAACGATCAGCTGTAAGAAACTATATTTGTTATTTCGAAAAATATGACCAAAATATGCTGCTTTCCATCGTTTTATTGTAGTCAATAGTTCTTGGTCCTTACATATTCTTTCCAATACTTCGATATTTGTTTGAGAACCACTGGATCTTTTCTGGATTTTCTTTCTTATAAATTTAATCTACTACCTATGTTGCCATATTATCAAGAAATTATTTTTTGAAATAAAAACTAAAAAAAAATTGCAAAAAAATTTCAAAAATATTTTCAAAAAATTCCGAATTTTCAAAAAAAATATTTAGAAAAAAACCTCATAGGCGTGTTTCTGGGGTTGAACTATACTACCAGTTAAGTTAAAATACTTGCACGTATTTCTGGGACACCCTGTATATGGTTACATAGTAGCGCCGCGCCGCGCCGCCTTGCGCTTATAACCTTGAGAAATTAAAGCGTGTTATCAAATCGGTTAGTTCACAGTAAAAGCAGGTAGGAGCCGTCAACCAGCGTTCGTCGGCGTTCTCGCTTTTACCGGAACGAAAATGTATTTATTTCTGCTTTGGCAGGCGCCGACGGCGCACAGAGGGTGTTAAGAACTAAAAGTTGGCCAAAATTATGTTTTATGATTTTTTTGCTTTTTTGCTAGTAATATTAATTATTAGAGGACAGGGTGCTAATATGGAACCTCATTTTGTTTTTCCTACACAATATTTTTTCCTCTACTCTGAAACCCTCCGATCAAATAAGGCCACGATCAAATAAGGCCATTCTGTGCAAAACCAAGCAATTGGATGAGGATGCTAGAACAAGAAAGTAATTTGTATATTATAGACGATATTTGAGCGAGGATGGGTGTTATAGGGTAAAGACTATTTCCTTTAAGAATCTATTTAAATCAATGTTTTTTTGGCAGTGGCAAATATTCGCAAGATTTTTGTACATATTCCAAAGCTGGAGACTTTAAGCATTGAACGGATACTAATTTCTATGCGGAATATTGCCCAATAGTCTTACACCTTATAAAAATGCCTCTGATTTTTTAAATATGAAACATTATAAAGAAATAGAATAGAAGGAAACGTTTCAAAATAAAAATATGGCATAAAACAGGACTTTCCAGCTGGCTCTGTATCCATCATGACAGTTATTATAAACAATTTGCAAAAAAAGCACTACAAACAATTCCACTATTTTTATTCCACTATTTTTTTTTAATCTTAGAAATTTTCAGAATACACTCAAGATAATTCATACTTATAATTGAAATATATTATTTATTTGATAGTCAACTTACGACTTAAAAAAAGCTAATAAACGCGCTTACATTTAGTATTTATAGATTTGTATTCAGTTAAGATAAAAAAATGAAAATAAAAATATTTCACTTTTGGCCAGGTTTATAGACCAAATACCCCTATGTGCGGGGCCGGCGCGGCGGGAGCGGCGTTTGGATATGGTTAGGTTAGGTTAGGTTAGTTAATCAGGTAAATTTCCTCTTAATTAACTACTTCCGAACCCTGCTCGCATCTCCGAAAAAGCCATATAACAATACACGGCATATACGCAAAGTTACGCATCACGTGTATTGTTATATGGCTTTTTCGGAGATGCGAGATGTGAGCGATATGTGGTCAAGAATAGGTCCCCAGAGACGGCGCTGGTTGCCGGAAAGCAGAAACCTGCCTCCACTATGTTCGTACCCTTAGGCTCGGTGTTTTCAGTTATAGATAAATAGCTTTTATCTAACAAATAACTATCTAAAAGATAAACAATCTAGAGCCTGCTATCTATAGGATATAACATTTGGGTATTTTCATACAAAATAATCCAAAAGATAACAATTTGGAGGACGGGCCGCCTACGGACCGTTAGACACTCCGTAGCGAAAGTGTTGCCAATATAAGATATCTGAAATTGAGATGGTTATATATGAAAAGTCTATGCAACAGACAGAGACAAAAACTGGGAATTTCAAATCGATAGATTAAAAAGTGAGGTTATTATTCAGTTGTCAAAAGATCGTCAAAATGAAAATAAAAACAATAAAATTCAACTAAAATATATTTTGTGTTCAACTCTGACCAATTCTATTATGGTATAGGTTAATTAATTTTACCTTTATGGAAAAAGGGAATCATTTTCTACAGTAGTTGTGAAATAGATCTGTTGATGGAATGCGATTTATAAGAACTTAAAACAAGAAAAAAAAGTATGTGTAAGTACTTAATTTATAATTTAATTAATATGATATTACTGTTATATTTATTATATTAACATTTTAATACAATAAATTGATAATAGAAAATATGGAAGAAACTGGTGAAGTGCAAGCAGATCGAGATTTATAGATAAATCCTAAAACCACAATCTGGTAAAAAAATAGCATAAAGCTGTTAGTAATAACAAATATGTATTGTTATAGGGCTTCTCATAATAAAGAAATAGGTAGGATAGCATCGATGATAGTAATTATGGTGAGTTTTTATTTTATAAAATCGATAAATGTACTTATATTATTTTTCTTTAGAAAAGCACGATTGAGAATAAGTATATAACCCCAAAGACCAGTACTGCAGTTTTATCTCCTCATTTATTGGTATACTAGTTGAAGCCTGGCGCATGCGCCACGACAGCGACATCAGGAAAAAAAATACTTATTATTTTTTTTTTAATTAAATGAAAAACAAAAAATCCGGCGACGACAGTTTTTAGAAGAGCCAATTAGCTATCTTTTAATAAAAAGCAACTTTCTAGAGCAAGTCGTTACTTCAGTAGAGACGATAGACGATACAGATAAACATTAGCATTTTATATATGTAGATAATTTTAGATACTTTTGTCTTGATTAATAATAAATTAAGAACACCTATAATAATTGTTACATTAACACATATGTACAAATTTTTTAATAAAAATAAATATAAAACAATTTTGTCATATTACTTTTATTTTTAAGAACTCAAAGTGATGGAACTTCAAAATATCAAATATTGTGTAAACAAAGTTGATATTAATAAACCTTTTAACCGTAAAAAAGTTGAACTAACTGGTATTCAAAGGAAGTGTTTTAAAAAGGTTTAGCTAGAGAGTTACTTAAAAAACAGCATGAAGAAGAGATGTATAAAGTATAAGGTACATAGTGCAAGAAATTAAATTAAAATTGTAACACAAAAGAAATTAAAGCAAATGTGAATCGAATAACAGGTTTTCTAAGGTTCCTGTTGTAATATTAATGAATTAAGATATGCGAATTAAAAATGAAATAAATAGTTTGACTTAAAAAGTTTTATTTATTTTTTACCTACTTTAGAGCTTTATTAAGTACGTAATGGTTTTTAATTGAAAGGATTTAAGTAAAATAATTTATAAATTGCCGTTGAGTTATATTTTTACTCGGTAATTGTACATATTTCATGACTATTATCCTGATTTAATGCATTCTCTTCGTTCTGATGCTCTAACAGAGGCTCCTTTTATTTTGTAACAGTCCTTATAAAGTCCGGCACTAGCAACAATAGTTTTATGCACCATTTCAATGTGTTTATTAGTGTTTATACCTCATACGTTCTAAAATGATTATAGTCTACATACTCAGAATAGGTAAGTCTTTTCGAAATAATCTAAAATCGAATTTATTGAAATAAACGAAATCTACAATAGTGTCAATGTCTTAGGGTATGTTAAGTTTTTAAATTTTTATCCGACAAATAAAGCGATATTTGGCAGTTCAGGTCCCAAATAGGATATCTGACGGGTAAGGTTATTTTATCTCATAGATATTGGTATCTATAGGTGAAATACACTTTTTTCTGCTATCCATCAAATAAAATATATCTGGCGGATTATAACGCGCTATCTATACCTGAAAACACCGGGGGTTAGTATAATTGCTGATATATCATCCGGTTTTTTAAAAATTTCTCATTAAAAATTAATTTAAATTGAGTACTAAAGTACCTCACGCCAGGACTTGTGAAAGAATATATTCCTAAAAGCAATCATCTCGATAATTTTTTTATTAAAAACGACTTGCCACAAATTTAATGAAGAATAAAATATTAAGAATTTCTGAGCGAATACACCCTTTTGGCACACGACCGGTATCAGCATGGGGTTTGGAAAATAATAGGGCTATTTTTATAGGGTGGATGAATCGTCAATAATGCATAATGGAAAATTGGCTTTGTTAGCGCATTTTGGTTGGGCGAAATTTTGACAGGCCTCTTATAATGCCACCGAGGCTCTACAATAAAAAATAACGTTTTAATTAAAAATTTAGGAATATTAATTGACATTTAAGTATGAAGCGGCGTTGGGAAAAGATATATTAACATATTAAAAGCCTTTAAAAGGCTTCCATCATAACAGTTAGAATATGCGGATAAGTAATATTAAAAAATAATAAATTATTCTCCGGGAATGCTTCATTATTGTGTTGCTGGATGGCATTTTTTGAATATTCACATTTATTATAATTTTTAGAAGCTTTATCTTTTAAGAGCATTTGTATTTATGTCATTGTGATGACTAAAAAGTTCTATTTAATTCGTTGTAAGCTACTCGCATACATGTTAAGTAATCATTAATAGTAAACATACAGGGTTGTTCACCACATACGACACGGAGTATTGTAGCTAAACGAATAGATTTTTACAAATTTTAAGTTTTGAGTTCGTTGAAGGACTATTAGAGCTACAATTTAGAAATAATTTTACAAGATACAGAGTGTCCCAAATAAGTAAAAAATATTAAAGTTGTATTTTTTTAAATGGAACACCCTGTATATTATTCTATTTTTAGATTCTACGATTGAAATAAAGGTAAATTTTATTAAGGTTTATCACACTTAAACCTTACCGTTTTTGAAATATTTTCAATTTTGTGAAATTGCAATAACAATTTTAAGGCTTTATTTCTCCAAGGGTATCAAAGTTTTTAATACTAAATATTTACTGAAGTTTATTTATTGATCAGTTATTGTGTTGCAATAATAAAAATTATACTACCTTGTACAGAGTGTCTAAAATTTTATTTTAAATAATTACTAGCTTTAAACAGCAATAACCTGTTTAATTTGAATGGAACGCTCTGTATATTTTAGGAGAATCAGATGCATAATTTAATTGTCTATCAAATTGTATTATACCACTTTTTACCTATCCCTTCAAGTTTTCGTAGAAAATGCATTTTCTTATAATTTAGACCTCATTTATCAATATATCCATGGAATATTGACATTTTAGATTGTTTTTAAAGCAACAAATGTACAAAATGTACAGGCTAGTAATATTATCGTTTTTAACAAAATGATAATATTACTAGCCCATTTGTATGCAAAAAGAAAACTATTTAAATCTTCATAAAAGAGTACACCATTAATTAAACATACCACCATTATTTCCGCCCAAAGACTAATTAATTACATACTTAATTATGTTCGTGAATAAATTATTCTAAATAAATGTGGATTTGAATCAGAAATCAATATAATAATAAGTTATAAAAATGAATGTCTCTGTTGTTACAAATAACCATTTGTCAAAAAATGAAATATCATTTTTAAGGTGTTACTTTTTTACCACACTGTCTAATACACAAAGAAAATTAAGTTTTTTTAGTTTTTGGAGCAATTATTATTAATCAACGCAAACAGTCAATTAATGTAGTTTGAATACTGGAATCATATTAATTGGTCCTCTTTAACAAATATTTAAACAGTTTTTTTTTTATTTTTTAATGAAATAAACAAACTATATCGACAATATTAGTATCTGTACTCTTTAAAAATTTGGTACATTTTTAAAAATAATCTAAAATGTCAGTATTCCATGGGTATATTGATAAATGAATTTAAAATTACAAGAAAATGCATTTTCTACGGAAACTTGAAGCTATAGGTAAAAAATTGTATAACACAATTTGATAGACAATTAAATTGTGCATCTGATTCTCATAAAATATACAGGGTGTTCCATTTAAATTAAACAAGTTATTGCCGTTTAAAGCTAGTCATTATTTAAAATAAAATTTTAGACACTCTGTATAAGGTAGTATAATTTTTATTATTGCAACACAATAACTGATCAATAAATAAACTTCAGTAAATATTTAGTATTAAAAACTTCGATAGCCTTGGAGAAATGAAGCCTTAACATTTTGACTGCAATTTCTCAAAGTTGAAAATATTTCAAAAACGGTAAGGTTTAAGTGTAATAAACCTTTATCAAATTTACCTTTATTTTAATCATAGAAACTAAAAATGTAATAATATACAGGGTGTTCCATTTAAAAAAATACAACTTTGATATTTTTTATTTATTTGGGACACTCTGTATCTTGTAAAAATATTTTTAAATTGTAGCTCTAATAGTCCTTCAACGAACCCAAAACTTACAATTTGTAAAAATCTAATCGTTTAGCTACAATACTCCGTGTCGTATGTGGTGAACAACCCTGTATAATATCATTAGTATACAGAGTGGTCCGAATTGTATTCGCAAAACTTCGGCAATAAAAATAAGCAAATTCAGAAAAAAATAAATAAATAGGTTTGTGTAAATTTATGTCAATTTATGTCCTAAAAATCTTCGTTTCTGAGATATAGGATGTAGGTTGTGTTAATTTTTATTTCGATTATTTCTAAACTTATATCCATACTTGGATGAAAATTGATTACAAGGTCGATATTGAGACGAACCGCTAAACATATTTGTTTAAATTCAAAACATTCGTTTTTAAGACGCGCTGTATATATAAATAATATTATTGATGTTTAAAATATTACGCCGGCTCCACACATTGGCGCCAATGTTGGGACCAACGTTTGCCTCAACTTGACTATGTTCGTGGTGCATTTTAATATAGTGCCTACACATTGGCACCGAGCTCATTCTTTTGTACACCGGACCAACTTCAATTTGTCTGGGCGTGAAAAAGGAATTGCGTTGTATGTTGTGTGCATTTGCAGTGATGACTGCTAACAACTATATTTTAAATTTAATTCTGCAAAAAATTCATCTTTGTTGTGTACTACTCCTAAAAAACTGTCCATCAGATTATATGCAAACCAATTAGTTGTGTACAGCTTATCCGTCGATACACCGGAACGATTAGATTCATTTATTTTTCTACTGTGTAGTCTATAAGTAGACATAAATGATTCTCTTTTTTTTAGATCGACAATTGGAAATTGACAGTCCATGTCAACCTGTAAACGATGCTATGCATCTATCACGGTATTCCGGTTCTTGTGTTGGAAATTCCGGGGATTCCATAGCAACGGTTCCGCTTGATAGACCTCAATAATTTTTTAAATTAATTCATTTGTCCAATACGAAGTTATTTTTGTGACAGCTCGATTGACATGCTTACGCTTTAACTTCCAAATTAAGACTGAATATATCCAACCAATGTGTGGTCAGCAACACGAGCGACGATATGAATTTCTTTGATCTTTTTCAAAAATACCGACATGCGACGGGTTATTCCCAACACGAGCGCCAACGTTTTCCAGTGTTGGCGCCAACTTCAATTCGTACATCCATACATTAGACGAACGCTATTGGCCCCAACATTGGCGCCAATGTGTGGAGCCGGCGTTATTCGTAAATTAAGTAGAGGGAAATCAGACAACGAATAGAGAGATGACGTGTTAAATAATAGCTTTTAGACTACGATTCGAGACGCATTGACCTTATTTTTGGTTTGTAAATTTTGGTTATTGTGACAAAGAAGGTTATTAAAGCTGAAGTAAATGTTTCCTCATTATTTTACTAATGTTAACTAAAGCATAACAAAATATATTTAATATATTTTGTTTTTCTGTAATAGCTTTCTGTGCTCAAGCTTTTCCTTATTTATTTGATCTGACAAAGGTATTATACCGAGTGCGTCTCAAAAGTGGCTCACCCCTATAACTTTTTTATTTTTTCAGTTAAAAAAACGAGATTTGGTATGTTAGTATATGACATAAATTAGGATTGATTGACGTATTCAATTGTTTTCGGTCACTTCCTGTTTCACCGAAAATGACTACAACTTTTGATTTTTAAATGGCACCCTCGGTATTTTTTTAACTGGTTCGACGCAGTGGTATATATGTTACAGTAAAAGTCGGAAATTCAGTGATGGACTAGGAAATGCTAGTAATTACGCATTAGAACACAGTGAATGTGTTATTTTAAAGAGATTTATCGACTTCCTAGTAATTTCTAACATTCACTATAGTGAAAGTAACATTTACTAAAGGTTGCCAGTAAAAGTTATTCTATTGTACAGGGTGAGTGTGGTGAGGAAGAATTTTGGTGGAAGTTAGAACAAATAAAACTTTTTAGAAAATTGGATCACCTCGATATTCAAGCTGATCCACATTTCTTAAAATTACAATTTACTCTTATATTTAGTATATTTATTAAAAATTATAGAAAATAACAACATAACCTTCTAAATATTAAAAGGGAAAACATAGTAAACATTTTAAAGCGTACAAAACAATTAAAAAAAAAACGTTCATAAACATAAAATTACTTATTGGTACAAGGTTTTTTTTAATAAAGTTCTACATTGTGGACAAAATAAAGTATGCCCGAATTTTCTTGAACGGAAGTTATTCGTTTTCTTCAAACCCGCTTCCTCAAGCATATCAAAACGTTTAATAAGTTTATAGTCACTATGTTCCTTAACATATTTGTCTCTTGCACGCTTAACTTTTGCTACGACTTCATTATATTGCAAAAATGAAAAACAAGCACTATTACATTCTTGAGAGTGCCTCGTTTTCCTTAGTTTTTCACAGAAAATTTCTTCCATAGGGAAAATACCGCACAACACTTTTTATAACGATATCAAAACAATTATACATAACCACAAAAAACAAAGCGAATTTACGCCACATGTCTCTCAACGTTGCCAATGTTTAACCTAATTTAATGCTATCCTTATATTGCCCTTTATTCAACTTATCCTTATTTATCCTTATATTTTACTTTATGTGGCAACAGTGAATCTTTCAAACTCACTGCTGTCGTCCAGGGAATGCTAACATTCACTAGTAAAAGTTGGTTTCAAAAATAGCTCTTGAACATTTACTGGTGTAGTTTTAGCAAATCAGTGAATGTGAGCTTGAGAAGACAAGTAGTTTCCGTTGGATTAATGCAGCAGTGTTTACAAAAAATAACTATTTTATTTTGTACATTTTTCTCTCGTAGCGAAAAACCTAGAATTCTTTTCAATATATGAGAATACTGTATTGTCATTTAAAAAAAAATAAATTAGCTAAACCTAGAGAATTTACTTTATGACTTTTACGGCAAATCGATCAATTATTAATATTATACTCTCGATTATACTGCATAATTAAAAACAGTAGGTCATAAAAGATTTTATTTGGGCCCTTTTTACTCCATAAACATACTTTTCGTGCTTAACCAATTTTTTTATTGCAAGTAAATTTCGCATCATCCCAAATATTCCAGTATGAGAAAAGTATTTTGTAATAGGGTACTTACGAAAGCCTTCGATTATATTTTTTGCGCGATAAAATTTATTTCGGGGCATTTATTTTTTCTTAAACGGTCCAATTCTTTTATGGATAATATAAACGGCAGCGGCGAGCGCCGTTAAAAGACTGTTCCTAATTTCAGAAAAGTCGGATAATTTTTAATTTCGGACAGGATTTACGATTACAGGGGTTTATGTTCATTTTTCTTCATAAGGCTATTCGCGGAATCTTTATAGGAGTCGCGGAATACCGCCGCTTTGTGAATACCGTGCGCCCTTTCACCGCTATTTCGAAACTACCGTACCGAGGTGTTGAAATTCAGTCGAAAATCCACATATTTCATGAGAAGGTACACTGATAGACATTAATGTGATTTAACAAAACTTTTACAATAAAAATTACGAAATTTTACATGTATTTTCAAGTAGAATTCAACTTTTTGCGAATATACTAATTTCCATTTTTTCAGAAACTCCTTTAAGAGATATCCTAAAATTTGTCAATAAAAATGACAAATACATGTTAATAACGATCACTAATTTGTTATATGATATGCGTTTAAAAAGCAAATTATGCAAAATTCCAAGTAGAAAATTCCAAGCAACAAAACCCGTGCGTAATATGATGTGCGACCTATCAAATGCGACGTGAGACTGATCGGACTGCCGACTGATTGTATATACCATCCTTCGTCATCGTCTTTGCGTGTCGTTATTATTTTTCATCAAAAGAGTATTTAGCTATTGGAAAAATGGCCATGTTTCTTGAAGGAAGTACTTCCTAGCGTATTTTTGTTATTATCTTAAAACAAAGTAACTTGCACTTGGTTGAATGAAAATAGATTCAAGAGAAATTTTCGAATTTTTCAAGAGAACAAGTTTTCTTGAGTTAAGAGAGTTTTTCTTCAGGGAACATATTTTCTTTTACGCTAAAACAAATTCTCTTGCCACTATTTTTTTTTCAAGAACGATGACGATTTTAGTTCAAGTCTATCTTTTTTATCAGTGCGGTAAATGTATAATTCAAATAAATGTAAAAATGTTCTGTAAAATTGATAAAAGTCATCACATAAAAGTAAAATCACTATATTTTTCTGATTCATATACCTAATCTAATAAAATATACTGCAAAAATTCAATAATCGTAGACAATAACACAATAAAAATGTGAAACTGCAAAAATGGCGTAAATCCGCTCCAATAAAAGTCCCTATATTTGGTCACATGATTCTAGGTAGGTAACAAACATCACATCTGTGGCCCTTTTTTTCTGACATCTCTGTATGAGTTTGGTAGAAAACAGTTAGTAGTTAGACATGATTTCATAGATTTGTGGTAAAAAGTGGTGATCTGAATAAATTTGAGAGGTCGGGTTACTATACCGGGTGCGTCTCAAAAGTGGCTCAGCGCCTATAACTTTTTTATTTTTTCATATAAAAAAACGAGATTTGGTATGTCAGTCAATTCCTGTTTCACTGGAAATGACTACAACTTTTTATTTTTAAATGGCACCCTCTGTATATTTTTACCTTATTTGTTAGAAAATACCATTCAGAATAGAATGACATATCATATTTTTGCTTACAAAAAAATTGTGTTTTAAATTTCATTCCAGAGGGCCATGGCTGTGTTAAAAACACTAATTTTGAATCAAGGAGCCTTGGAAAAATAGATTTGATCATCTAATATTTCACGCGTCTTGTCCTGGTCGGTTAGGAGATATCCAATTGCGTTTTTTAATCATATCTCAATTTTTTCAAATGGAACAAGGGTGGATCATTGGTATATTTGGAAAAGGAATTTTTACGAATAATTTGGTACCACACACTTGGTATATCGAGTGAAATTGTCTTTATGAACCACACGTTACAATTTCAAATAAACCATATGTGAAAATGTCAAAAGTTGACATATGATATGTCATTCTATTCAGAGTGTCATTTTCTTTCGAACAACGTAAAAAAATACCGAGGGTACCATTTAGAAATCAAAAGTTGTAGTCATTTCCAGTGAAACAGGAAGCAATCAAAATCAGTTGAATACGTCAATCAATCCTTATTTATGTCATATACTAACATACGATTTAGTTTTTTTATCTGAAGGTGTGAGCCACTTTTGAGACGCACCCGGTTAGTAAGACAAATATTGTATTATTAAAATGTAGTCAGTTGTTATACAGGGTCTCCCAGGCTGAGCGTGCATTAGAAGTTTGTAGGGAACTACAATATCTAGATCGGGGATTTTTTGCACATCATTGTTTCACAATGAGATCTATCAACTAAAACATTTTCAATATGGCGGCACTTACGAATACAGGATAGTCCGAATTGTATTCCGGAAACTTCGGCAGCATATTCTGCAGATAAAAATAAATAAAAAAGTTCGTATAAATGTAGGTCCTAAAATGTTTAGTTTCAGAGATACAGAATGTAGGAGTTTCATTTTTATTTCGATTTTTTCTAAATAATTTCTGAAGTAACGTCAATATTTGGATAAAAATTGGTGTCTGGGAGTTTTTTGACATGAGAAATTTGATTTTGACTCCTACTAGTAGAGGGCGCCACCTACATGTGTTTTAACTGTTTTGAAGCGTAATAACTTTTTGTCCGTATTTGTATAAAACTACCGAGTGAAAAAATATACATCTATGTGACTTTTTACGTAACAAATATCTCTTTGTAAAAATCGCTATGAGCAACCGTTCCTAAGATATTTAGAATGGAAATAGTCAATACATGTCATTATTGAAGTTGGCAGCACCAAAGCAGCACCTTTCTTAATTTAAATGGGTACCCCCTTTTTTATTGCATATTTAAATTTTCTGCACAATTTTATAAACTTTAATATTACACACTCTATACCTAACAACAACCGTTTTTGAAAAAAAAATATTTAAAATTTCTGGACAAAAAAATTGTCTGTCAAAAAAATGTGTATAGCCCATAGACTAATGTCACGTACTAGAGATAGATTGTAGATTGGACACTGATATAAAACAAATGGGTCCGTCATTTAGAGCCATCTGGTGATCCGGAAGAAACTAATGGAGAGTTTTGGCATAACATAATTTTAGCGTTCCGTTACTTATTAACGCTAACTAAAACGGTAACGTTATTCAAGCTCAAAATTATTCCTTGTAAAATATAAAATAACAAATATAGACTTTTTTACTACATTTTATGTTTTATTAGATCATTAGAAGTGTAATATAATTAAAACAAAATTAAAATTATGAATGCATACATTTTAAACACCAACAATAGATCACATAGTATATATATAGTATATTATAATATAATAAAAATATTATAGACTACTAATTAACTATTACTAAAAATACTATATATTACCAACTATGTACTTACTTATTTGATTAAATTATTTTTTTATTAGGTTCATAAATTTATCATTTCTAAAATGTCAAATGACTTTAATAAAAAAGTTTAGTATCTAACACGAAAATGATGATCGACTGTAAATATCAGAACAAATCTGACACATTTACAATTCAAACTTTCAAAAGAGTTTCGGACTTCTATTGTCTTTATTTATTTTTGTCACTGACATAAAATATCTATGACATAGTGTTTTAACTACAGCTAGTTTTAATAGAGTAATCATCACTATATGCAGTGTCCAAGAATCTAAATTCTGAACTAAGTAATATTAAAACCGATTTGCTTCAGAATCGTTACTCTGCAAAATCCCTAGACAATATTACATTATCCAATTGCAACATATGAGACCATATATGGATAGAAATGGTTATTTCGGACAAACATATATATCTTTTGTACTTTTTCTATCGACTCAGAGCGCACTCTCTTCTAACATCTAGGCTTAAAATGTTTCAATTTGGTTCAGTAATATAAACGCAAATAAAAATATAGTTACGAGTACCTATGTCTAGCCAGCCACAGTTCAATTTTATGTCTACTCAATGCTATGTTATTATTCTAAGACGTAAACCAAAGAGACGCGTTGTTCTAAGAAACAGGCCACCTGATAATACAAACCACAATGTTTTCACCTAACAGATCATTCCGACTCTACGCAATTAGGCGTTATCATGACCTCTCAACATAAATGTCTTCCTTAAGCAGGCTGCTGCGTAATTATTTTTATGGGAGAATGGACCTTATCCACTCCTGGACGCCATTAATTACATGCGCTTGTAAAATGCAAAGTTTCTCTTTGCAGGTAATCCATATAATGACCGGTTTTTTAGCATAAAATATTTATGGATCACGCAACTATCCTGTAGAAATAATTAATAATATTTAATACCCCATAAAATTGTTTTTATCAAAGCTACAAGATTAAACAAATTTTATGCGCGCGATTCTTCTAGTACAAACCAATTAATGTTCTTTTCGTTTTATGCTTTCGGTCAAAGTTTATTTAATTGCGATAAAACGATGGGTTTTAGTGTATTAGCCCACGACGGATTCTTTATTGGTATCGATATACAAGCTGTAGCGAGGTTTCTACAAGGTGATAAAATTAAATAAGCTTTAAAATATGTATGCATTCTAAATTAATTATGACATTTTCGGTGGAACCAAATATAAAGATAATTTTGTAGCAAATATACAGGGTGAATCTTAAATAAGTGCAAATATTGTAGGGGTAGTATATTGCAACTCCCAAAACACAATTATGACGTTTTTTTTTTCTCGAAAAAATACTTTTAAAAATTTCGAGAAAAATGGTAGTAAGTTTATGTCCCTTAAGTGCTCTTAAGGAAGTGAGTTTTGTTGAAGGAAGTAGTCAAGTCAATTAAATGTTTTTTTTGTTGATAATGCATTTTTTATCAAAACATATTTGAAAGTTTCTGCAAATAAAATTATATATTTAAGATTTTTTAACCCCCTGTAACTACGAAACAAACCAGAATCAAATCTATGTTAAGAGAGGAATCTCTCCACGAGAGATGGCACATGTTTTTTGAAACACCCTGTAGTGTTTATTACGGCAAATGAATAAATACTTACATAATAAAAGCTTATTTTCATTGCGGCGTTCAAAAAATTCTTTATATATATCACAAATAATGCATATCCGACGATGCCAAAATAGTGTTAACCTAGGAAATAACTAGTAGTGGGAACTATCGAATGAATACTATCGAAACATTCGATGGTTGCAATTCATTCGAATAATTCGATAGTTAGTAAGAAAACATTCGTTGAAAACTATTCGAATAAAAATTATCGAATAGATCCGTCATCTGCCTTGAAATATTGTATTCTAGTAATTCGGCAGCAAAAACCATTCATTTATAAAATTCATTCATTTATGAAATTCATTTATTCGTCAGGATCGATTATAATAAAATATTAACTGAATTTTAGTTGTCGCCCGGCGACGTAGGTTTCTTTCCGAGAAACCCGACAGCGGTCGGTGGCAATGCTATGAAAGAAGCCGGCATCTTTGATTTTTTGCGGAGTCAGATATAGATAAGGACACATTATTTTTTTTATTGAGGTGCTAGTATTTACACAGAAAATACATTATGAAGGGCGCTGTTGCCATATTTTGGTATTAGTTGATATTAGCAAAGAATATTATTGTTTGGCTTTAGTTAGTTAGGGATAGTATGTCTATATATTCTGCATTTTTTTTTATTAATATTCTGTTGTTACATTGCAATAATACTTGTTATTTTGGATGTAGGAGAATTATTTTTAATGTTTTTAAGCAAAGACTGGTTTAATAAATAATAATAACAGTAATAATTTGTTATACCTATTAACAACAAAATTTAAAATCATTTAATATAAATATTTTTTTTAAGTAGTAGCAAAATATAAACAACAAATTAGATGTCAAAATTATTTATATTAGATCCTATTTAAAAATAATATAATCTCAAAATTTTTTGGCAACGTTGGTTTATTAAATAATAATAATTACAGAACTAATTTGTTATAATAACAACAAATTTTAAAATCATGAAATATAAACATTTATTAATTTTCTAAGCATGCGGTGTAATGGAAGGAAAATATAAATAAAAAATTAGAAATCAAAATTATTTATATTAGGTGCTTTATATTACTATTTAAAAATTATATTTACTTTTACTGGCATTTACTTTAAAAAATAAATGAAATATTTCTTCGCAAAAAACTACATGTAAGAGAATTACCATAAACAAAATACAAACATCGTTAACTTTTTTTTTTAAATTGGCACGTGTAAAACTTTCATTTTAATTTTCTCACCCCATAGTTTGAGTTCGATAACCATTTATTTAACCACATTACTTATATATAATTATTAAGTTCAACTAATTCACATTATTAAAACATCTAAAATACAAATATGTATTTTTAAAATTAATTGTAAGTTCATCCTATCTCTCTTAAAAATTGCTACTTCCCAAAATTTCCCATTAAAAAATAGACCATATACCATAATATAAAATTAAATAATTGAAAGATCGGACTACGGAAAACCACACAAATTATCGAAAAAATTTTGACCACCTGCACATGCACACAATCGTCAATAAATAAAATTAAAAAATAACTACTATTTTAGTATTTTAACTATTTTAATAAACGCAAAAATAGCACAGTATTTATACGGCGAAGTTATAAAAATTTGGAAGAACCAATAATGCCACTGACGCATACAAAAATCAAACGAATACTAAATTTCATTTATCAAAAGCATTCGATAGTCGTGACTCAACGATAACCATTTAGTCGCACGGCGAGGTTGTCACATATGCTTTAGTTTACAAATGAATAAATGATTTTATTCGAATAAAACCATTCGATAGTTGAAATCATTCATTCATTAACCATTCGATAGTCTAATTCATTCGATAGTTCCCATCGCTAGAAATCACAAACGAAGATCGAACACTCACACAATGATAACCCCATATAAAGATACAATTCTGCCTATTTGAATTTATAAAAATATGCCGAACTTCTTTCTATTAAGTACAAAATGTATTTGTATATTGAAACTTCTAATAAACACTTTGTTTTGGAATAAAATTAGCTTATGATACCTTAACATAATAATAATAATTAATAGAATAATAATGACAATGACAATTAAACTGGTATAATTCAATGTTAATTATGAGTTTTAAATGTGCTCCTGGACAGTATACCAAAAATGTGCACCATAAAATACTAATACAAGTGACCGTTCGAGAGATGTCATCGGCATGTTGTAGTCGGCTTGTGCCTTGAGCGATTAACTTTTGTTTTCGGTTTACCTACACCATGTTAGATTTCAGATAAAATATTTACAGGGTAATCTACACATCAATATTTCGGCTCATTAATTGAAATTTATGTCGGTGAACAACCGAATGAATGTTCGTTATAAGTCTTGGAATCGGTAAACCATCCAATTATTACATTTTATTGGATTTTGTCTAAAAAAATAGGACAGGTCGTTTTTTCAGACCCTTAGAAAGATCAAACTTTGGTGATTTTGAGTTTTACTGGCCACATTGAAACTTATCTTTAGAATCGGACCAATTTTTAGAGTTATAAATATTTTTACGAAAATAAAACGATTGATTATCAAAAGATTTCTTATAATAGCTCAGTTTTGTATCTTCAATTAAAGATTTCATTTTAAGTTGGAGATTTTTTCTTTTAATATAGGTAAAAGTATAGTTCTTTAGTAAATAAAAATTTTATTCTGCGCAAGCTTAGTTTTTTGTATTATAGTTTTACCAGTGCCCATCTACCAGTTGAAGTTTATACTATACCTTTGCCTTAGGAAATCGCAAGATTAACTACTACCTGAAGATTATACCAAACCTACAAAATTTGGGTCAAAACACTACTGAACTTTTCTTAAATATTTTTAAATTACTTTTAACTATTTCCTAAATTTTATTTGAAGTAGTATATTCAAGGTACTGCAAACTTTAACTTTTGAACAACAAGCAACAAATTTCTTCAGAAATGTCTCTTGTTTTTTCCCACTGGAAGGGAAATATATTTTTTTAAAGTTATTTTTTGCAAACACTACTGGGGGGTAGTTTACCTAGAAATACCTAGAATAGAAACCAGCTTCTCAGTGGCATATTACTAGTAAAACAAATTTGAAATTTACAATTTCCCACTTTGTATACTGGTCCTTTCCGTCGTTACTACAGGTTATATGAAATAAAGTAAAGATTTCAGTTAACGTCTCCTTTTTGCTACCAGGGCTAATCTGGACGGGGCCTACTTTGTTTACGCGGAATCCGAACCGCAGTCCTCGGCCATATCACGGTCAGTGGCCTACCGACTTAGGAAGTGACTAAATTAACTCTTACTCGCGAGATATCCGGTCTCATCCGGCCTCGAACCGGCGCGGCGTGAATGAGCAGTGTGTATCAATCAAAGACATTATAAATATAGACCGAACATCTCATTCATAAATACTCGTTGCTAGTGTATCAAACATTCCAATGTGTCAAACAAGGACAGAAGAGACAGAGAAGTCTAAAATTTCGGACCCCGGCAACTAGGCGCATTTGGATTGTTCTAATGGCCAGTGGCGTATGGTTTTTTGGAACGAATTTAATTAGTAAAGTAAAAGTAAAGTAATTAGTAAAATGTTTACTCCATATTAATATACTACATTAACACTTTTTCGTCAGATGAGTTTTGTTATAAGGTCTAATATAATAATATAATTAATATCCCACATATACTTATGTTGAAACGTTAGTAGGTAGTTTTCGAAAATCGCTCCAACGTCGATTTTCAATTTAAACTTTCAGTTAATTCTATATAAACTTTCAGTTACTTTTGAATATTTACAGGGTGACTCAGGCTTCCGAAACAGGTCTATATTAGGTTTGTGGTTGGTGACTTTTCTTTCAATTTTTTTTTCAGAATATGGAGGCAATGGTAAAGCACATTTTAGACATTTTTGTAAACATAGGTGGCCGGAACATATTTTCAAACTAAAGTTGTAGATTTGCCATTAAATTTCCATTCCAGAAATACCTACGGTTGCCACCTGTCCTTTTTTGAAAAGGACAGTCCTTTTTTAGAATAACTGGTCCTTTTGACTTTTTTTGACTTAAAAAGTCATTTTTATTTACGTATTTTCCCTGAGAAAATTACCTACAGCAAACAGAAATATTATTTTCGTCCAAATTTAATTAGAGATGTTATAAAACTTATAAATAAATTTTTCTTGTTTAGAATAGGCAACATTATTTAGAACTTCCCGTTTAATCTCAAATGATAATTTAGGTTTTAGTTTTACCTTTTTGATCCTAAAAGAACTTTTTAAAATTAGTAATTAGTAACGATTTAGTTAGTTCGCAATCGATAGCTTCCTGTAAAGTACTATGTAATAGTTGTTTAATCTTGTATACTTAATTATTAATAACTTCCTATACCTAAAATCAATATTTAATGAGAAAATTGTGTTTTTTTGAAAATATAAGACAAGATTTGACTTTCGGTCTTCTTCTTGTATTATGATGGCTCTGATACGAGGCAATTACCTTTTAGTCTCTCAATAGAAGGCATTTATCATTAAAAGTATCAAATCTGTGTGCTACTGTATGGGATTTCTGTCACATAATAATGAATATTACTTTCATCAGACAATCAAATTTTAGTTAAATGTCCCAATCTTCATGAACTGTATTAAGCATATGTATTGCGGTTTGAATCACCCCGAGAATCACCCTGTATGTTGACAAAAATATTTTGAAAATGTGCGTGTGTTACAATGGCCCCCATCTTATGTAAAAAATTGAAATAAAAATTACAAACCTAAAACGTAATAGGTAAAAAGCTTTTTTGGAGGCCTGGGTCACTCTGTATATAGGTATGTATAAAACTAGTAGCCTAATGCCCACTTGCACCGTTTGTATAAACTTTGTTTAAAGGCTAAACAGTGATTAACTATAATAAAATACTATATAGTTAATCACTGTTTAGCCTTTAAACAAAGTTTATACAAACGGTGCAAGTGGGCATAAGAATTATTTACAGTTTGTCCCATTCTAAAAAAAAAGGTAAACACACCGTACAAATAACTCTAGGAAGAGGTATTTGTACGGTGGTAAAAAATTGTTTAAACGATGCCGAAGGGGCAGATATAATAATGAAATCAAATGTAAAAAAGGGCGGGTACACCTTTGTTTATTTGTTGAGCAAAATTCCTTTAGAATATCGTATATAATGACCAAAATATGACGCAATTTTAAGAAAAAAAATATCACTTTCTGGCTTATAATAAAGTTTCAAATGCAACGTTTATATTCAAATTTGTTATGATCTACAACAGTTAAGTAGTAATTGAGACGAATTATAATTCAATTACCGGCTACTACGTTCTTGTTTTAATAGCTCAAAATTCATCAAATATAATTAGAAATTATTTTAATTGTGAGAGGCTCCCTTGTGGAACGCCTATGTACGGAGATTACGGCGCGGCGGAAACAATACCTACCTGTGAAAAGACAAATTCGGGTAATTTGAGCTTATTTTTCCACACATTTGACACTGTCGTACCATATTGAAAATTCGCAGATTCAAAAGTACATTAAACAAAAACAAAAACTACTGAAAAACACTGAAAAGTTCACTTTGGACTTAATTCCGACTTCAAACACACCGTAAGCTAAACGTAGTACGCTATAACGGACCAAGGGCCGTCGCGAGGGGTGGTGAGACGGACGGCTCATTTCATTCTGGAAGACTAGCAGCGACGTTGCCAATAGTTCTAGACGTTTCAGCACATTAAACAGTAAACATGTCCTTTAATAGTATCGCATATATCCTCTGGTTAATAACATATTATTACGCATGCTTCTTTAAAAATAAACTATTAATTTAATTAAGAAATTGAGATTTATTGATATCCGGTAAAGGTTTTAAAGTCATCTTTTCTGCAAATCAAACTGAGTAGATAGGCGCAAATTTGAGATGTGGCAATGTCGCCTTCTCTATTTCAGTTGGTTTTTACAGTACGTCGTCAACCTCCGAATATTTGATCGGGTTAAAATGCATAATGTGATATCTGTTCTTACTAAATCTATGGTATCAATAGATTTTACACTTTTCCCTTGGACAACAGCACGATACAGAGTTTCGAACCGGTCACCCGTCCATCCACCAGTATCGCCTTACGTCGCTTAACTTCGGTGTTCTAATGTGAGCCGGTGTTTCAACGTAGCTAAGCCGTTGCCCTTTTATTTAACATTAACCGGGCGCGTTGCAGCACAAAGTACCGCAACTTCTGTAGTTGCCAGCTTTGCAACAGAATTTCTACTGAATCAAAATCGCTGGATACGGAACTACTACGACCCAGAGTGTCAAATATCCCTAAATAAGAATATTTAATGGCACCACCGACCTACGTCCAATGGATATTTGGTTTTAAAGAGAGTTTTTAGTAAAATTGCGGTATAAAATTCCGGACGCGCCCGGCCCGCTCGAGGGTTAACCAACAAATTATTAATAATAATAACATATCTTACAGAGTAGAATTATCTCTGCTTATACATACATTGCTATTTGTGGATTTTTAAGCCTTTCTTACTTCTATTTTGTAAAAAATCCTTTGTTAAATCCGAAATCTTTATCTCACAGCAAATATCAAAGTTTTCCAATGTCTACAAAACCAAGCAACAGAAAAAAACATGGTCTTTAAAATCTGTGATTGATTTTAACAGAAAATTTTTGGCAAATGTGCAGCTTCTGTCTCAAAACAAAATAGTGTAGCTATAAAATGTTTTATTTGGGTTGACAATGCCGTCCTTTCGGATATTTTGGGTCAACCTTTTTGATGATTTTAGCCGACAAGTTCTTTTAGTCGTAAATTTGAGGGTTTTAGTGTTTTAAGGAAAATGTACCTGTTTGCTTCAATATATTTCTTCGGTCTGTTAATTTTATTCATTATACTGAAATGATTATATTACAATTTCAATAGTAGGAGCAGAAATTTAGAGAAACAAATGACGACCCCAAAAGAAAACTATTAATCTCTTCCCAAAAACTATTTATACATTTAAATACTACAAAAAACTTCCTACTAAAATTGTAAAATTCATTATTTTATTTTCTAGTTTAATATTTCTAGAGAGCAGTGAAAAATTACACCAAAAATTGTCGATTTTTCAACTTTTTTCCATATCTACACATAGTCATCAATTTTTTTATTTTTGGTCATGTCATGGACTTTGATGAAACTTCGGTAATTCACTAACTAAAATGTGTAGGAAATAAAAACATACACTAAAGAGCTATGAATCAACAACAAAAATCGTCAATTTTTCAACAAAGTCATAAAATTTATCAATTTTGGTTGTGTATGGATTTTGATAATGTAGAAGATGAAAACATAGATTATTGTAATGTTGGATTATCAAGAAATAACTTTAAAAAATTAAGTTTTTATAAGAACTAATAGTAATTCCTTCTCTAATATGTATATAGGAAAAAATCCCTGTTAATTTTTTTACTGTTTATGAATGGTGGGAAATATTCTAATTTTCAGAGTCTCATGTCTAATCGTGTAAAATTCTTGTAAAATAACATATAAGTAAATATGTTTTGAATTTATAAATATATTACCACACCTAATGAAATCCAATATTC
Source organism: Sitophilus oryzae (assembly GCF_002938485.1). Taxonomy (NCBI): domain Eukaryota; kingdom Metazoa; phylum Arthropoda; class Insecta; order Coleoptera; family Curculionidae; genus Sitophilus; species Sitophilus oryzae. The sequence goes on from NW_022147124.1 coordinate 65,325, forward strand.
GTATGTTAATTAATTTCCGCAACATCTATAAAAGCAAAGATGTTCTGAACTAAAAAAAAATTATGCGAAGCACTTGTCTTAAGTCATTTGAATTACTGTCATTTGGTATATGGACCTTGTTTAGATGTTTCAACCAAATTCAAATTGCAAAAAGTTCAGAACTCTTGCATTCGTTTTATTTACAACCTGAAACGTAGTGATCACGTGAGCCACAAACTTCATGATCTAAAGTGGCTAAATACCTATATCGGATAGACAAAAACTTCATTTTGCTTGCTTTCTGCATAAATTAATTAAATCTGAGAGCACTTCATATTTATTTGAAAAAGTAGCACGTAGGGACAATATTCATCCACGAGAAAAAACTCACTGAATGCTCGGTTACACTAACAGCTCAGCTGAATTTCGCCAAGTTAAAAATATAGGCGTTTTTATTTATTTTATTATAATACTAATAATTCGTACCTAATAATAATTATTATTTTATTCTTGTTCTTTTTCTTGAAAATAAGCTAATAGTCCCGGAGGCAGTGAAAAATTTCGGTTATGGGTTGAAGCGGATGGGTTGAAGCGGAAAATGCGTTAGAAAGTAGAAATATATTACACTTTTCTTCCAACAATAGTTCTATTAATGACGAATGTTGTGCAATTAAGAAAAAATGGGCTAATCTGGCAGGCGAAAAATTTGATAACAATTATTGAAACCATTACCCTTATTTTCGCAGTACTGTCAAATGATAGTTTATATTATAGTTACAGCTGTAAATATAGCCTGGGGCTAATGTGGAACATCCCGAAGGCCTTGCCAGACTCGTCCAGCACTCGTCAGGCGCGCTAAATTCGGCATGTTCGATTAAGCAATTTCGTTTCCTCTACTCATTTAACTAACTGACTTGTGAGTGTGGCGGGGTTTTAGTTATTGTAAATGACAGCTAGGGGCGTGTATTTTTATGAAATTATTATTTATCATGTGGCAAAAATTTTGCAATTTTTGCAATTTTCAAGATGCCGTTTCAATATGTCATTTGTCAGTTTCGTAAATCAGCCAGACTTGCTTCTTGATTATAGTTTATGGTAATATTGAGTGATACCTTAAATGTCAAGTATAAGAAATCTGTCACATTTTTGAATCCGCAAATTTTGAGCCAGATTGACTAACCGCCGCTTGGAATGTGCCAGACTGTTCTTTTCATTAATAAAATGATTCAGTTGAATAAATAATGCCAAATGTTTATGACTGAAAAAATAAGTGGAATTTTTATTTTTTTTTTAGTGAATCCATCCGAAAATTTTAGCCATACTCTCAAATTATCATTTAATGTCAGCTTCTTTGTTTCTCATTTAATATCAGAACACACTTTATATCACCGAATAGAAAAATAAATACAAAAAAAGTTCACTGCCTTCTGGACTATAAGCGTTTTCGTTCATGTTTTTATATGCTTTAAAATCGAGAGTGTTTTAAATGGAAATAAATTAATTAATATTAATGAGAGGCCTTGTATTTTACTCCTATAAAAATATAGTACATAGAACATCGCTGCTGAATGCTGCGGCGATGATTATAAATAAGAACCATTGGATAAATAAGGACATGGACCATTGAATAGGTACCTAAATAAATAATAGCTTTTATAATTCCTTAACGAAGTTACTGGTACAATAAATCTAACAGAAATATGTTCCTTAAAATTATGTTATTCAGTCTGCGGTGCAAAGGCACAACCCGATATCAAATAAGAAATAATATTACATATCGGGTTCTGCCTTAGTACCACAGATGTATTTCAGTATAATAAACGAGATAATAAATATTCTAATTTTATTTAAGAAAGAAAAGAGTGTCACATCTCAAAAATGCAAATTTTTGATGCTGTATCAAATAAAATAAAAATCATTCAAATTTTATTTTATGTTATGAGCAAGGCAGAAGCAAAAGGTACTTCTTAGTTTAATTTGGTGGCATGGCGAATGCTAAGTCATGATATTAAGACTATTCGTAAAATTTAAATTGGCTCTCCTGAAAACTGTGGTTTTCGAGATGTAACGCTTTTCTTCCGATTGACGATATTTTGTGAGGAATCTCCCCAAGAGAGATGGCACATGTTTTTTGAAACGCCCTGTATAAATTATATGTAGGTTATGTTGAGTAAACGAAAGTTGGAGATTATCGAAGCGTGATCTAATGCCCAGTCCTGACCCCTCTCTCTAAAACGCACATATAACGTTATCCTTTTTATCAGCAACTCACCGTGGTGGCACGTGCGCCAGCATTTACCTCGTCCGATAAGTTCCACCCCAGCTACCCCTGCGATTTTAATGGCTCTTTCTGCATTTCTTTGCATTTAACGCAATACAATTGTGTGTATTAGTACGTAGGGGAGAGGGTGTGTTTAGGGTGGAGGGCAGTGGCGTAACAAAACACAGTTTTGATTTTAGTTGATACTTTCTCTATAACCACAGATTATACAGATTATAATCTTTGTTTTTTCTTTATTGTTTTTCGTGGTTCCAATTTTCGGAATCGGGCACTAGTTAGGTAACTAGTTTGCGCACATTGCACGCCCACTTATGGTCTCTAAAATTGTGCACAGCGCCTGACCGGCACAGTTATTAGAGAGACATCGGAAAACCGAATAGCGCCATCCAGTATTTACGCGTACCTTATCATGGTTACGATATGCGCGAGTCAATTTTTAACGTAACACCCGCTAATAACGTTACCGCCTGACGTAATTTGCGGATCAATTACACCAAGCGCTCTTTCTAAATAACCTCTAATAACGTTTAAAAATTGCTTAAATGGGCATGTGCGGGTATTTGACAACCGGAGCCGGCCGGCGAGATCTTTTATTTTAGGTTATGTTTGAATTGTTTTGAATTATTGCTTTAGTTTTATTAGGTAATTTGATATTTAAGTAGCTGGGATTAGTTTTAATTAAATAAATATGGCCCAAAATATGGATTCCACCTCTTCCAATACTAAAGAACCTATAAAGAGTCTTAGGTTTACAGCAGATGACGACTTAGCCCTTCTAAGAGAATTTGTTGCTTGTTGCCCTAAACCCACTGGCAGACGTTGAACAATAAAGCACTGGAAATAAGCACTTTAGCCCTTTAGTTTTAAAATACCTAGTAAACAAAACAATTTCAAAGTTTTAAATTCAAAGTTAGGTTAAGTTTAAATAGCGGTCGCGACGCGATCAGAATTCTTTCCGATCCGATAACTATAAATGAACAGAGTTCATACCACCTCACGTAAAGGAAATAACACCTGGCCTTATTAACTATTCGGTTTAGCGATATCTCTCTATTACGCTGTTTATTGTTATTTTACGCGAGTTTATTTTTGCGCACAGGAAATTTGACTCGTTTGCACATCGTCATAAAAAACAATTTTCGTACCACGAATTAGGGACAAGATTTTTATCTGTATACTTATAGGATACCTAATCTGTGCTATAACTAGCTTACTCGTCTAACAGTGAAGTGAGAGTTTTTTTGTATGCATGACTCTGTATGCTGATTCAAGTAATTTCTATACAGGGTGTCCGAGAAATAAGTACAATTATTCTAAGGGGTGGTAGATCTCGATAAAAGAAACATATTTTCTCTTTATCGTTTTTCAAATAAGTCCAAAATAACGGAGTTATTTTACTTTGAAAATTTCTAAAAGAAATATTTTTTTTTGCTCACAACCACTGGTGTTTTCTGTATTTTCTTTCTTGTAAATTTAATATACTACCTATGTTGCCATATTATCAAAAAATTATGTTTTTTTACTAGAAACTAAAAAAAATCCAAAAAAATTTTCAAAAAATTCCGAATTTTCAAAATTTAAAAAAAACCTCATAGGCGTGCTCCTGGAGTTGAACTATACTACCAGTTAAAATACTTGCACTTATTTCTGAGACACCTTGTATATTTTAAGATTATTCTAGAATTGAATACTCAATGTTCTCACTATTTTCAGTTGGATCTCTGTTCTATAGAGTCTAATTTGTCACTGTATTGCAACGGACATAAATTATTATAAATAAGCTGTAAGCGTGCGTGACGCGAGCTCCCAAGACGACGGAGTCCCAAACTTAATTTATTTAAAAATTAATTTTCTGTATATATTTCCAGTAAATTTTTCTGATATTTTAATAGTTGTTCTGCATGCTATTCGGGAGGCAAAAGAACCCAACAAATCAAAGATCATTAAAATTGGTCCAGTCCTTCTTGAGTTGTGAATTTTGTAACCCTACTTTAGGAAAAATAAAAAGCAGCAAAATATGCGATTGAAAAATTATAGGTAACCACAAAAAATATATCAAAATGTAATTTTCAATATATTCATTTTTTAAAATTAATGAAAAAAGAGAAGAATTGTTTAAAAACTGAGGTGTTGTTAATATGTAAAATGTGAACGTGTGTGTGGATTAATTTTAATTGAATTTGTCTGATGATTCTCGTATGAGCAAAACACGTGTCGCTGTTTAATATTATATAAACGTTGAGACCGAGACTTTGAGTCTTGTCTCTACTCCTCTTTTTTAATTTAAACTAGGTCTCTTTGAGAATAATGGACGCCTTGTTTAAATGAAGTGTTGTGTTACTGTGTTATATAAAGGTTGAAAACTAAGTTTGACGTTGATAACAGTTGAGGATATTGAAATTAATAGTAATGCGTAATGTCTGTAAAAGCTAGAGCAAAGAGAAATAGTACTTGCTATGAAAAATCTAAGTAGAATTACTTAGAATTTTTTAGAATTACTGCTTCCTTGTATTATGTATATTTACATTTCACTGTATGCTTTATACACATTTACACATACGGGAGTTTTAATCATACAACATCGCAATGTCTTTATTAAGTTTTGTTTGTTTCTCATTAAATATTCTGAAAACCATGTATGTACGTAAAAATACTTTTTATGGTATTCCTTTAAAGAATATGCATAATATTTATACGGAGCGATCAGCAATGATTGAAACTGTTTTTTGGATTTGGATTTTGATCGTTTGGTAGGCAATAAATTCATGACATTTAAATATTGATCAGCTCTAATCGTTAGTGTCAAAACATACCGAAAATTTAGTGATATGATTTATATTGACCATATTTAAATCCATTTCCAAAACCATAAATGGATTTAATCCGAAAATTTTGTACTTGAAATTGAATAAGGGTATTCAAAAATGTAGGGTAGTACGTACTCGTACCAAGGTATCAGAAACTAGTTTTATTTCACATAAATATTTTTAGAAGGTATCCAATATACAATAAAATACGTTTTAAATTAGTAGTGTTAATTGCTACAAATTTTCAAAAATTGACCTTAAAGGCAAAATGTACCTTTATATATTAGGCTTTTTATATTGCTCCATATTCTTTTGTTACTTTCTGGTTAACAGTATATTTAAATAATCTGATATTAATAAATAATTAAATGGTACTCAGAATTGGCGATTCTGTGTTGATTAAAAATTACTTTTCGATTACGTTCAATTTGTAATCTTGTTTTAAACGCTGAGATAGATGAAAATAAGCCGTAATTAAGTAAGTAGTATTGGACATATGGAATCAAGTATTATTTTTCATAATTATCGAGACGTATGAACATTTTGTGTTTATGAATAAAATACTCAGTCCTTACCAAAGACTTTTAATGAAAAATAATCCATATAGCAATAAAAAAAATTAATCAGTTTCCAAAATAAACACAACGGTATTTTTTTAGTTTCTGAAACGATGAGATTTAAATTTTTAATGCATCAAAAAGCAAAAACCAAAAAATTGAAATAATTTTAATAATTCGTGTTGCCAACTTTATCCCTTATGCAAGCTTCTATCCGCGCCAGCATGCGTCTTATTAATTGATTAACGTTGTCTTGGGGTATGCTTTCCCATTCTGCTAATGTTGCATCAATAAGCTGTGCGAGATTTCCTGGATTGTTTTGATGAGCAAGTGTTCGATAAGGTTTAGATGTGGTGAACATGCAGGCCAGTCCAAAACTATGACACGTTCGGTTTCAAGACATTCTCTAACTACTCTGCTGGTATGGAGAGGCACTATCGTGCATGAAGTTAATTTATCCCCGATTGCAGCTCTCCAAAGCCTAATGATTGGTTCTAGCACTAAATTAACATGCCTCCGACCCGTTAAAGTTTGTTGGTATAGATTTGGCAGCCTGGAATCTCGTTCGTCTTCCTGGAGCTCTAAAACCACGAATTCGATGGTCATTTGACCTTAGGCCAATTCTGGTCTCATCCGAGAAAATAAAATTTTGCTTATTCTTAATTGTCTAGTTTTGATGTTGAAGGAACTAATTTAGCCGGTCAATGTTATTTTGTCGAGATAACTGTGGGACTCGTAACTCTCTCCTACTGTACAACCCTCGAGCACGAAGCTTTTTTCTTATCATTTCAACTGAAACGTTCACATCTGCAGCTGCCAGAAGTTATCTTTGTAGTTCTGGTTCAGAAACATTGGGATTTCTTCTAGCGCTTTAGCACAAAAAGCGGTCTTGTTGTTCACCTCTGACTCATTGATGACTTTGTCTAGGGCCTGTTCTTGAGAGTTCCTAGTTCCAAGTACCTTGTATATATTTTCGAGGTAACACTCTGGGTAACGCCTACTATCTCTGCTACGTCTCTTTGGAGCATTCCATGTTCAATAAGAGCAATAATTCTTCGCCTCTGTACATCTATTATCTAATCCAACATAGGCATTTTTTTTGAATCGATTGAAAATTACCGGACAAACAAAATGGACAAGAAATGAGTCGCAGCAGTCTTTTATTCATTATTACCATATTTTATTACAACAAAAGGCCTTATCTTAAAGCTATGTATCAATACACCACCAATAATTTTACGTTGTATAAAGTCGATTTCCAAATAATTAAGTTAACACTTTTCAAGAAGATAAAGAAAAGCAAAAAAATGCGTCAATGAATTAACCTAATTTTCTATAATTTTTTATCGATAATTTGTTTTAGCATCAGTATCAATCGCTGATCCTATAAGACAATGTTGTAAGACAAAAGTCTTTTAAGACAATGTCTCTAAGACAACTTGTCAGCGATATTTTACTGATAAACAAATTTGCCTAACGGACAAAAATATGCTTGACATTTCAGGAAGTATATCTCTACCCGTCGCGTCGTTTTAAGAAAAAAAAACAACACTAAGAACAAAGTAATAACTGTTTAAAAAAAATAACTATTTTATTTTGTAAATTTTCTTACGGTGCAAGTGGCGAAACACCCAGAGCACTTTTCTTGAAGAGATGAATCCGCCACAGAGGTATGACATTTTTTATATGTCTTATATTTTTTTTCCATAGCAACTGTTAAAATTGCCTTCTATCTATCAAAAATAGTAGATAAAATAGTACTTTAACCGCAAGGGGAGATTAAATGATAGCGAGGATAGGTTAAAAATTTTATTTCTTGCCGCACGTTTTTTAATTGCTTCCATTTTTGAAAATGTTTGTATTCATTTTTATTCAAGTTATTCGGGATTTTTAGTTCACTTCCAAGAATCATTTTTAACACTGTTTATTGCAAAAATATCTAATCTCGTGTACGCCCCTGGCTTTTACCGGTATACGCCTTTGTACGTGTACATTGTACGCGTTACACACACATGTGCGTAGATTTTAATGCATGTGCATTGGGGTGGCGGACAACCCCTCGCCAAAGGGGTGTGGGTTCGGATTAAAATAATCATAGAAACTTGTTTGCGTGCATGCATATGCTAAATTAACTCGCCTAGAATTTATGCTGTGGGCAAGGTGGAGTGAGTTTGGGTTTAGCTGGTTTGGTTCCAGTGATCCTCAAAAGTTTTTGCTCAATATACAGGGTGGGCCAAATTAAACACTTTTAAAGGGAAACTTTTTTATAGAAGAAAACTAATATCGGTGTCTGGAGCTCATTGTTTATCAAAAACATGATGGTGAAAACCGCACATCAATATCTGTTACCGTTTCGAAATTACGGGGTGTTTGGTTTGGTTTGGTACATTTTTATCAAACCGCTGTAATTTTTTTTGCTATGGACAAATTTGTATTTTTATGAAAACATTTCCAAAGCACCTTTTTACGTAGAATTTAATGGTTTACTGTGCTTTCGCGTTTGATAATTTAAAACAATTTGAAGAAAATTTTAATACAGATATTAATAACATATAGAAATATTCAATGGAACATAATCTAAAATTAAATGCATCCAAATCGTGTATTATGCTGCTTGGAAATAATCAAACTATTCTCAATTATCTATCAGACAATTTTGATATATCTCTTAATAATACTTAAATACTAAAATACCAATAGGTAAGGACATTTCTATATATATAGGACAATTTTGATATATCTCTTAATAATACTAAAATACTAAAATACCAATAGATAAGGACGCTAGAAATCTCGGCATATATTTTGACTCTAATTTAAAATTTGATATACATGTAAAAAATAAATGGAAAATTGCATATATGCGACTGCGATGTTTGGTTTATTTTAAGTAACATCTTCCTCAGAGTACAACATATTATCGTGCAATACGCTCATTTTGTCCTTGTTTGATTACGGAGATGTGGTACGGCTCTTCATTGACTCAAATGGTTGCCAGATCCATTCAAAAACTTCAAAATTCCTGCATGAGATTTTCGTATAATATCTCATTTCGTACACATATTACGTCATATTTAAATCAAATTAATATTCTGTCCATGGTAAATAGGCGAAATCTTCATATGTTAATCTACTATGTTATCTACCGTATCTTACAAACTGGCCTGTGTTTATACCTTTTGACCACACTCATGTAACAAGAAACTTACATTGTTTCAGAATACCTCAACCTAGAACAGCCGGCTTTCAGAAATCATTTTCTTTTCTTGCGCCGCAATTATGGAATTCTCTTCCAATCAGTGCTAAATGCTTTAAATCACATTGTTTTAATAGATATGTTAAGATTAATTTGCTGGTTTTACAATCGAATATAATATAGAACTTATTTATAATTTTATCTGTTCTCTTTTGTTATTTTGGCAAACTGTGGTGAACGGGCCTTTAACTTGATATGGTTTTGACTGGCTCACTGCTCAGCTTTACAATTTTGGACAATATTTGTGTGGAAATTGTATTTATATTTATAAACTTTTTAACATTACTGAATTGTCTTGCAGACGCTTTGTTCTGCGCGGTCGGGGTTTCTTTTTGCTTTGCCGGTGGTCCCCTCTTTTTCTTATGGGTTTATTTGTTATATATTATTGTTTTAAAAATGAAATTCTGTTATTTCTGTTATTTTTTACAGGGAGTGTGTCACACTGATGCCTTTGACAATCAATTGGTTTTATAATCGCGGGGCACTCCTTATTAGGCTTTTAGTCAGCGAAAGTATATTTTGTATTGTGTATATTTTGTATATTGAGGCCTAATAAAAAGATTTGATTTGCTTTGAATTGATTTGATAATAAATGTCAAAATGATTTGTTTTATGTTATCGACATGCTAAAGTAATTTTGAATAAACTGTTTTACTAAATATTATGGGCATCCAACCCGCTCATCAGCGATTGAAATCAAGGCAAAGCTTCTTGCGATCGACAGGAGACTACGAGGAACCTAGAACCAATGTGGACCTTTGGGAGAAGACCTCAAATCAACATTGGATGGAGCCGAAGGAACAATTGACACCAGAAAGCGACGAAAACTGGGAAACTTGGAGAGCTCTTAACAGACTGCGTGCGGGCACAGCGAGATCGAGAGACACTCTTGCCAAGTGGGGCTATCATGTGGACTCCAACCTCTGCGAATGTGGAGCACTACAAACCACCCAACATATGTATACTTGCCCACTGTGCCCCGCCAAGTGCACTATAGAGGATCTTATGGCAGCAAAGTCGAACGCAATTGACGTCGCCCGCTTCTGGGCAAAACATGTTTAGTTTCCCGTCTCAAATGATGTTTATACATGCTATGTTTGTTTTATATCTATGTTTTAATGTACTGTGGTTTCATGTATAACTTTTATTTTTGCAATTTTACTTCTTCTAATTATTATTATTATATGTAATTATTGTTGTTATTGTTGTTGTATGTGATATTATATGTATATGAAATATAATCTTGATGATGCTTCTGACACGAATAAATAAATATACTAAATATTACTAATTAAATATTAAAAACAAATTGTTGGTATATTGCAGCACCTTATTTTTTCTCTTTAATCTCAAAAAAGTTTTAGAGTCGCCGGAATAAAACTGGTAGGCCGCGAAGCGCGCGTGTACTAGTCGTAAAATCAAAGTTATAATATCGCACCCCGACGGCAGCGTGCATTTCTAGTTTTACTTGTTGGATTAGGGGTGGTTTGGGCCGCTTTGTCGCTTCACGTGCGCCAGCATTAACTCTATTGTTGCGCCCGGCATTTATAATGACAGTATTCTTTATGTCAATAGCGTAAAAAAACGTTAGCGGGGCTACAAAAACCCACCCCGTAGTTTTAAGAGCTTATACGATCCGTAAGAAGCTTTATTTTCGGTGCAGTTTTTTGGTAGGTGTAGTTTAGAGCGACATATAAAATAAATATTTTTGTAGCGTCATAAAAATGTCAAATTTGAAAGAACGTTTCAAAACAAAAAAACTTCTTATGTTCTTATATATATCTACAGTTTTGCTGATAAAGAATAGAATAAGATTTCTAGACATACAAAAATAAAAATAATAGTTATTTATTATATCTATTATACAGGGTTGTTCACCACATACGACACGGAGTATTGTAGCTAAACGATTAGATTTTTACAAATTGTAAGTTTTGGGTTCGTTGAAGGACTATTAGAGCTACAATTTAAAAATATTTTTACAAGACACAGAGTGTCCCAAATAAATAAAAAATATCAAAGTTGTATTTTTTTAAATGGAACACCCTGTTTATTACATTTATAGTTTCTACGATTAAAATAAAGGTAAGTTTGATAAAGGTTTATTACACTTAAACCTTACCGTTTTTGAAATATTTTCAATTTTGTGAAATTGCAATCAAAATTTTAAGGCTTCATTTCTCCCAGGGTATCAAAGTTTTTAATACTAAATATTTACTGAAGTTTATTTATCGATCAGTTATTGTGCTGCAATAATAAAAATTATACTACCTTATACAGAGTGTCCAAAATTGTATTTTAAATAATTAATATTTTTAAACGGCAATAACTTGTTTAATTTAAATGGAACACCCTGTATATTTTATGAGAATCAGATGCACAATTTAATTGTCTATCAAATTGTATTATACCATTTTTTACCTATCTCTTCAAGTTTCCGTAGAAAATGCATTTTCTTGTAATTTAAAACTCATTTATCAATATACCCATGGAATACTGACATTTTAGATTATTTTTAAAGATGTACCAAATTTTTAAAGAGTACGGATACTAATATTGTCGATATAGTTTGTTTATTTCATTAAAAATTAAAAAGAAACTGTTTAAATATTTGTTAAAAAGGACCAATTAATATGATTTCAGTATTCAAACTACATTAATTGACTGTCTGCGTTGATTAATAATAATTACTCCAAATACTAAAAAACTGAATTTTGTATGTGTATTAAACAGTGTAGTAAAAAGTAACACCTTAAAAATGATATTTCATTTTTTGACAAATGCTTATTTATAACAACAGAGACATTCATTTTCATAACTTATTATTATATTGATTTCTGATTCAAATCCACATTTATTTAGAATAATTTATTAACGAACATAATTAAGTATGTAATTAATTAGTATTTGGGCGGAAATAATGGTGGTATATTTAGTTAATGGTATACTCTTTTATAAAGATTTAAATAGTTTTCTTTTTGCATACAAATGGGCTAGTAATATTATCATTTTGCTAAAAACGATAATATTGCTAGCCTGGACGAAAAGTTATTACTCTTCAAATCAGTGAAAAAATATGTAGGTGGCGCCCTCTACTAGTAGGAGCCATATTGACGACAAAATCAAATTTCTCATGTCAAAAAACTCCCAGACATCATTTTTCATCCAAATATTGACGTTACTTCAGAAATAATTTGGAAAAAATCGAAATAAAAATAAAACTTCTACACCCTGTATATCCGAAACTAAGCATTTTAGGACATACATGTATACGAAGTTTTTTACTTATTTCTATCTGCAGAATGTGGTGCCGAAGTTTCCGGAATACAGTTCGGACCACCCTGTATATTATAAGTCTTTCATAGACCATTCCATCTACGTAAGAATGCCTAAAAACGAGAATAGTGAATAAAACGCAACTAAAATACGAATATAGTACAAGGTTCATGTTCAAAATGTTCATATTTTTGTGAAAGTTTCAAACACCCTATGGAGTACGTTAACAAAGTAAGGGATTTAAAAATAATTTTGTCACCTAGGTGTATCTTTCCCCAATAGTTTGTTTTTTGATTCATCTCTATAGCTTCATTTTTTTTTGGTAATATTGAATTTAGAAGGAGACACTTCGAAGGTCCTTGTCAATACACCTACAAAATAGTGTTTATGATTTATGTAAGATCACTATCTTTGACAAATCATATTATAATTATCTGTTGGGCAGATACTCTAGCAGATACGTTTTAAGTCCAAAAGTTAATATCTACCATGATCAATTAAAGCAACAATCGCCGCTACTTCAGAACTTAAAACCATCTCTACCAGAGCAAACGTTAATAAACAATAATAATATGACTTTTGAATGACAGTGGCATTACAAAAACAATAAACACTATTTTATGTGTGTTGATGTGAAATCAGTGCTAAAATTGCTGTAAATCGTCACTATCTTATTTAAAAGCGAATATCTAAAAAAAGCTATTGAGATGAATCCATACTTTGTTAACATATTCCACAAGATGTTTCAAACTTTCCCCAAAATATCAACATTTTGTTTTCCCTCGTATAATTGACAGATAAAAACTTTCAATTTTAATTTAGATAGAGACACTAAAAAGTCAAATAATTCGTCTACAAATTGCTCAAAAAATCATCAAAATCGGCCCACTAGACCAAAATATATTAAACTTTAAAATACATCAAAATTTTTAACTGTTATTCGTACCGGTAATTGTATGTTGTTTAGTTTTGATTCAAACGAGAGCTTGACAACAATAAAATTCGGAGCTCGTATCATAAGAACTTGCAAAGATTTTTCGATGATGATGGTATTCCTGCAGCAAATTTTTGTGGAAGCTTAAGAAACACCTAGGTACACATTTATTTTTTCTTTGGAGATCTTTAGAAGAGAAATTACCCATAATTCCTGTGAATTATGCCAAAACACTCTTCAGATATTCGTTCCCAAAAGGATGGAAACTATTAGCTTTTTATTAACGAAAATGAAGTAAAATGTGAGAAATCAATCAACGAGTTATCTATTAATATAAATGTTAATGTCAGTGTTAAAATAAATAAAATACTAAATTTGTTATTTTTAATTTCATTTTCCGGTAGTGGGATAAAGTAATTTCATCCCACTGGTCGATAAAATATCACTGTAAACGCTTAATATATGTGGATAAAACTTCTATTATTGTATGATTGTGCATAGAAATATTTATTTTAATATATTTTTTTTCAATTCTTACAAATGTCTAGTCAACTATTGCTAGATTCGCCAAGTCATCTGCAAATGCACATTCTTCTATCCAAATTGGTTATAGGTTTGTTTGAACGGCGCGGCGCACGTACGTGTAACAGCAGTATCCCCCTATATCCTTTATTATATCATCTATAAGAAAAACATCCATTTTTTTAATAAAACTTATTGCCCCTATAAAACTGTATAACCATTATTGTTTAAAATAATTAACACAATACATCAATGTTTTACGTTAAAACGCCAAATTATTCAAACGCTAAACACTGTAATTACATCAAAACTAATTGTAAAAGAGGTTGTACTGAAGACAAAGGCAACAATTTTGAAGACACTTGCGGTAACAGGCCAGTTCAATTTTAGGCTCTGTCGCTCAAGCGCTCAGCATGTCCATCGGTGCCTTTCGAACGCCGCGTCGCTGACATAACGTTTTTCTCATCTGTTGCTTTCTAAGAATGTTACCGTATAATTTATTTCGCTAATTAAATACAGCCTTGCCATAAGGGTAAAAAAAGGAATCGACTTTTTTAATTATTTTGTTAATACTCCATACTTACTTTAAATTAAATTACTCAGAGCAATTCTAAAGAGATCCTAATATTCGACCCAGCTACGTTGAAACACCGGTCCCCGATAGATTAACGAAGTTAAGCGACGTTAAATGATGCAACTAAATGGACGGGGGTCTAGATAATTCCAAAACAAAAGTAGTAACAGGGTTTATCTGTTTGTCAAGAAATTTCAAAAGCGATCAACCCGGTAACCATCAATTGGAAGCAGGTGAAAGAATGTGTAGAGAAGCTGAACAAATTAGGCAAAAAAATGAAGTCCTACTCTAGGTGCCAGCCTACCAAAGGATAGAATAATTGGGAAATAAAAAACCAAATGATCTAGACAAGAAGCAAACACTCCTCTAACTGGAATAGAACCGTTCAGATTCCCAAATAGAAACCAACTTAAAGCGGAACTCAAGAACCTAAAAGACTCCATCCTTAACCTGCAATAGGAATCCTCCAACGGTCTGACTAAATCAGGACTAAACAGAACACTGTCTCCTGAATCAACACCACAGTAGCTATAAAAGAGAAAAAGCTAAAAAACCTCAGAAGCCAAAAAACAACGGCGAAAGCAAATTCTGTGTCGAAAATGGGGAAACACCAAAACACCCCATCAGTTAGTGCGCCGAGACGTCAACCATTCATGCCACAAACTTAGGTACTACTAATTCGGAGAACTAATCTCTGTTAAACCGTATCAGACACTGGCTTTTGTCAAAGCCCCGAGACTGTATGATGAGTTATAACTCAAGAATGGAAGACACAATAGATCAAAAAGGTCGCGATGATTAATAATAAATGTCTTTATTCCCAAATAAAAATAAAATTATTACAAAATAAAAAAAAATAACTAATAATTTTAAATTACTAAGACAAACTGTAAAGAAATTCTAATACCTATTAAATCATTTAAAATATTTGATCATATCTATACTATCTACCCACATCTACTTCATACACCTAAAAAACCGGAAATCCACCTTTACACCAATCTCCGGGCTGCTCGTCGTAAAAAATAAAAGACTAAACGACGGCCTGGGAACAAGAAGCCGCGGCATTACAACGATCGCAGATCAATAAACAAAACAAAAGCACGAAAGTGAGCGATGAATCTCGTATTGGCGATTGACAGCTACTGAAGGCATCAATGACCAATCTACTACCAATCAGAAGGCCGCGCTTCTCACACACGCACACCGCGATTCGAAATGATTTATGTAACTCTGTTAATAGGCTTTCTTGACAGATGGCTGCTAATTGAAAAAAAAATTGTTAGAAGGTATAGGGTTCCCTTTCCTTCTCGTATATATGAAGCTATATTCAGAAGGGGAGATTAAATATTTAAATATTTACGTTGTAATTATAAAAAAAAATACCTTCCGATAAATCAACTTTTACATTTTACTTCTTATATAAAATACTTTTTTTAACTAATATATTTTTGATAATTATTTAGTTAATTGAGTTGAATGGCAGGTTTATCACCAGTGCAAAAGGATTGTAGATCTTTATATTTTCGCTGAAAGAATTAGCTATTGTTTTAGGGATGCTGCTCTATAACTTTCACGAATTACCTGTAACAGCTGGTTGGGCATAAACAATTCGCCTGTTTTTTTAATGAATGAGCAATACAACGGATTTAGTAAAATTGCCTAAAAACAATTGATCCAAGAAAATTAAGCAAAAAGATAGTTGCCCGAAAAGAAAAATCATCTAATTACAATTGACAGAAATAAAAATTACAGTTGAGGGTTGGAACCTTTGGTGCTACACAGCAAAATAAAAACACTAAATCACCACAATACACCAAAACACTTTTACTTTTACACTGGACGCGCGTTTCGCTAACCATGTTAGCATCATCAGCAGATGATTATAAACTCTTAGAACTTATAAACAGTTTATAATCATCTGCTGATGATGCTAACATGGTTAGCGAAACGCGCGTCCAGTGTAAAAGTAAAAGTGTTTTGGTGTATTGTGGTGATTTAATAAAAATTACCCTAAATATCGATTTTTTGTATAAACACACGGTCATTAAATGGACCAAACTAAACAAAAACAAAACATGTTTCTTCATCCGTGCCTTATTCATATACAAATAACTGTGGAGTAACAGTTTCTGTTTTCCCTGTTGACTGATAACAAATTCGACTTCCATTCTACGTGTTTATGCCAGATGATGATATGCACAATAAATAAAATTTTCCAGAAATTGGCAGGGATGAAAATGACAATGACCTGACAATGAAAATGATATTAAAGTTGTTGTGTTTTTCGGGCAACTTTCTGGTTTGCTAAAAAAAGCAAACCAGAAAGGGAAATTATGATTTCGGGAAATTTTCCATTAGGGCAATCTTCGTTTCGGTGATTTGCTTTCGGTCAATTTTCCTTCGGCCATTTATTCTCGGACAATTTTTTTGGATCTCATTCTGATCATGGTTTTTGGCAAAAATTCAGAATCAAAATTACACTGTAAAAGAGAGCTGCTGTCATGATAGAAGATTTATTTTATAACAATCAGCCATCAGAAAATAATTGACACAGAATGTGTCATTTTCTCTCGCACGCATTTTCATAACTTAAAACAAAAGGACCTATCTCAAATGCCATCTTGCTTGTAGTATAATAATTGGTATAACAATTATTGATATAACAAAGCGCCCTATAATCAACTCAACATAGATTCTTCGTCATAACGAAGAATTTTAGTATTTGAGATGGGGTAACCGATCAACTACCGAAGAAACCGATCAACTACCGATGCACTATTCATACTCAGGCAACTAGTTGAAAAATACTTAGAAAATAACATTCCAGCCTATCTATGTTTTATAGATTTAACAAAGGCCTTTGATAGAGTCCAACTAAAAGACATCATCACCATCTTGGAAAGCAGTAATGTCTCGAAAGAACTCACAGAACTTATCAAGGACTTAAACACAAACACAACAACCCAAATAAGAACAAACTTTACCTTAACGCAGCATCTTCGAACTACAACTGGTATTCGCCAAGGCGACAGTCTCAGCCCTCTGTTATTCAACACAATCATGGATCAAGTAATAAAAACCGTCAAGAATACTGGATTAGGATATCGAATGGGAATGCATAAAGTAAACATATTATGCTATGCCGATGACGCAGTACTTATTGCAGAGTCAGAGGACGACCTCCAAAGAATGCTACAAGCTTTTAACAGACAGGCAGAAAAACTTAACATGCAAATTTCCACAAATAAGACCAAATGCATGACCATTACAAAGGAGCCTCTACGGTGCAAATTGGTAATAAAAAACAAAACTATTGATCAGATAATGTCATTCGAATACCTCGGATGCAAAATTACAAGCTCAGGATTCCTGGAAGAAGAAGTAAGGAAACAAGCCAATAAAGCTGCCGCAATATCAGGACATCTTAAATATCCCATATGGAAAAACAAACATTTGAGTACAGAATGTAAGTCAAGAATATACAAAACCTGCATACGACCAGTGATGACATATGGTGCGGAAACAGAGCTGAAACATCAGTAACAAAGAGAATCCTACGAACTACTGAAATGAAGACCTTAAGAATGATAACTGGATACACATTGAGGGACAGACAGAGAAATGTAGACATAAGAGAAAAGTGCCAAACAAACGACGTTGTCAGATGGATAAGGCAGAGAAGAAGAGAATGGAACCAGCATGTCAATAAAATGGGCCCCGACAGAATGGCCATAATAATTCGCCACAACGTACCCCAAGGCAGAAGACCTACTGGACGACCACCTAAACGTTGGCAAGACAGTTGGCAGTCAACCTCGCAAGAGTTGCTTAGACGGGGAGGAAACCGGAACTAAACAGGCGATGCGCCTTCTAAAAGAAAAAGAAGAAGAAGAAGAAAGAGATGGGGCAAATTTTTAAACGGATATAAAATGAAAAAGGTATAATAATGATATCCGCAAATTCGCTATGTTAACGGCATGTCATGACGTTGATATTTCAAAATCGCCAAAAATCGAGATACGCCTTTTCATCATAAAAGCGACGTATTAATAAAAATGTCTATTTTCTTTTCCTTTCAGAGAATCTTTCCTATCGCGTTTTCATAATAATTTTTGGGTTGTTAAAATCTGTGCCCCACGAATGCTGAAAAATGATTAAAAAATGCTGAAAATACTGAAAAATGATTTGTGAAAATCTCCCTTTCTTAAATAATCTTTATGTTCTTTAATTGGAACATTTAAGGGTCTAAATGTTTTACAAATATAAAATTTGTCACATTCTCATGGTATTTTGCACATTAGACTTTTTGTTTGTGGTCCATTGCCCATTGGTTTAATATGTGTTAAACTTGATCTAAGTATATTTGTGTTTTGATATCCATATTTTTTTCCGAAACGCCTCGTATGTATGGAATTGTAAATTGTATATATTGTGAATTGTTATCATTGTGTGTATTCAGCCTATGAATTTTTTTAAAGTATATTCTTGTTTGAGCGTTTTACTGATCTATGGCACATGCGTATAGAATAAATGGATAATTTGTAACGTAAGAATATATCTTTGTAAACTTTTATTCCTTCCTTTGATTCCGGTAGACAAAGGGTCGGAACTGAACGGTCAGATTTTTAGAAACGAAAAAGTAAACCGTCGCAGAATGAAAATGATTAAAAACATGCAGGTATGAAGTTGCGATAGAATCATTTTCGCCAAAAAGCCCTATAGAAAAGATCTGTTTACGTTGATGCGGTCAGAAACCAGTGGTCAGCGCGCATTCATGTATAGAAATCCGAAATTTTAGACATTATATTATTTTTCTCCTGTACGCTATAGAAAGAGAATCGGTCGTGTGTGAGTTATGGCTGAAAGAAGTCCCGAAAGCCGACTGAACTATTGTTCGATTTTTCTTGATGTTTATATTCAACTGAGTTTGAATAATGCGACCCAGGAATAAACGTCATCAGTTATGTAAGATGCAAAGATATACTTTGTAACGTTTAAGATCGTGTGAAGATTAGGAAAGTTTTCTGGGGACCATTGTTAGAGTCAGATTCTCGATATGCGTTACGATATATATGTTGACAAAATATCAGTATATATACCCAAAAGTGTTTCTCTTAAAATGTTATAAAATGATGTCAGAAATATTTCAAATATCTATCTAAATAGAGCACATACATATATCTAAATAAATAAAAACAAAGTCGATCTAGTTACACCATTTATAACTCAAGAACGGCTGTACGGCTGTACTGATTTTGATGGTCTTTGATTTGTTGGATTCGTCTCCGACCCCAATAGTAGAGTAACTGTTATAATATTGGATAAAAATTCGACATAAAATTAATTTTTAAGAAATCTTCGACAATTGAGAGCTCACGTCAAGAGCGCTTATAGAAGTGATGTCCACTGCAAAGCATAATAGACATTATTGAATAGAAATTCAACGAAAAATAAAAAGAAAATAGCATATTCAAATATAGATAAGTAATTAAGTATATAGAAAATACTTCAATCGAAATGTCAACAAAAATATAGAGAACAAATGACAATTATCAATGGATGTCAATCATTCCGAATGACACCGTCAATAATTCCACACTATTGACAAAAAAAAACTTTAAGTCAGGGGCCGGAAAGTGAAATAGCAAAAGCGGTTCCACCGTTTCCACGGAAATTTCAAATAAAATAGTTCCAGCCTCGGGCGCTAGGTGGTAGTGCAATTTAATTTTTAGGTTAAGAAGTTGCTACTAGTTATTGCCAGATGGCGCTCAATCAGATTTTTTTTGTAGTTTCCATAGTTTCCAACTGCCATTGTCATACTATTGCCAAATTCTCAAAAAATATTGTCGTTGTCATAGCACCAATCATAATATTATCAAAAATGATTATCAAAAGGTTTTTCAAACTATAATTTGTTATACGTGTTTTTATTAGACAATTCCTTTTGTTTGTGGCTGTAAAAATATAATGTAAGTCTTTTATCTTTGCCGTCATTTAAGTACCTATTGATATTTACTCCATTTACAAATCTTTGGGCGTATTACGTTGGTCTTGTTTTATTATAATAAACGATGTTTAAATATTTTACTTATAAAATAAAAACTTTAAATAATAAATAATATTTACACATGTTTGGCTTTAATTTTATTTAATAATTGTATAAATTATACTGTTAAATCTTATTTTTTACACATCACAACGATACTTGTTATTAGTATTGTTGAATTTGTGTAAAAAATAAGATTTAATAATCAAATTTAATTATTTTAGAGTAAAAGTCAATAAATCCTCTCATTTAAAAAGCCCGCGCTTCGATCCATTTAAAACAAGCCCTACTCAATAGATGGCGCCACTTCTGTAGGACCATTTTTCAGTATGGCAGAGTCCATTCTTTTTCTAGCTAGGTATATTCTTTGCTTTAAGTTAGCTGGGCTAGCTAGTAGTTTATATATATATATATATATATATATATATATATATATATATATATATATATATATATAAATTTAAGCAAATAAGGTATAGTTCGAAGTCCGACTTATTTGAAAAACGGCCAAGAGAAAATATGTTTCTTTTTCGAGATCTACCGGCCCAGCCCCAAAACATTTTCACTTTTCACTGTATAATGAGTAACTTAAAAATATGCTAAGTTAAAAAATGCTTTTAATATAAAACACATCAGAATTTTCAATAAATTTAGCATTTATTTTCAAAATGCAGTTTGTTAATCTTCACAAATGTTGAATGTAACGTTGTCGAAAAAAACGCCGTGAGATTGGTTTTGATATGGCGATCTATAGCATTTTCTATATAATTTTTATTAATTAACAACAGAGGTAACGGTCCAATTCCTTCCAGTTGTTTGTTTCTATTGCTCTAGACTTGGTAATTATTTAATTGTTAACGGCCGCATGGTTTTGAGTCGATTGACTAGTTTTGCCACGCTTGGTTGGTGCCAACTGAGCGCCTATATAAACGCTCAAATTGTAGATATTAGTTTAGTTTTAATCATCTGTTGATGATGCTAACATGTGCATCCAGTGTTTCAAAGTAAAATGTTTTGGTGTATGTGGTAAATTAATAGTATATTATTCAACGAGCATATAATGGTGGCTGTTATTCACGCGGATGAAGTTTATGACACAAACCGCAGGCGAGTGTCATAATCCATTCGAGTGAATAGCAGCCATTATATGCGAGTAGAATACTATACTATTAATTTACCACATACACCAAAACATTTTTAATGTCAAAAAAATATTGAAGGAGTGTGTCGAGTAAGTAACATGGAAACAAAATATTGAAATTTTCCTTAACTAGGTAGCTAACTAATTTAGCTTTAACTAATTAAAACAAAAATTATTTATTTACATTAATGGTAATGTTCGTGTTCACACAATATGGCAAGTTTGGATCGAAAGATCCGTGGAAGCGGTGAGTAATGAAACCCATTATTCACTAGTGAATAATGAATATTATTATTATTTCATAAACTCGTGTATAATAATCTAATTATAGACGAGTCATGGATAAAGTGTTTTATTTTGCTGTTGTAACACCAAAGATTTTAACCCTCAACTGTAAAATTAAGGATTCCCTTAATAATATTGTTAGTCTCTAGAATATCTTGCAATTTTAAGGTATTTTTACTAATATCTCTTCAATTATATTTTTAATACACTAGGCATTATTCTTAGCTATTTTTTATGGCAATGGAAGAAATGACATAATTTACACAGACACACAAAAAAGTGGTCTATGTTTTTACCATAATGTCCTATAGTATTTGCGATTTTCGAAAATCATAGAGGTTAGAAAAAAGATCAGACATGCTAGCTCAATTCTGATAAGGTGTTTTGTGTTTATCATGCCCATTTACATTAGGTTATAGTGTTATACATGATAATTTTTTTTTTATTATTTTTTTTGGCACGGATTTTTACCAAGTTTTTGAGGTTAGAAAAAAATGGGATATGTTGGCGTAATTATTCTGATATCCGATTCGTTCTCAGCGTCGAAAAATACTATAGGATATGATGGTCTGGGAAAAAGCATAGACCAATTTTTTGTGCGGATGTGTTATTATTTGTTTGGTAGACATAATAAATATTTTAGTTATACGAACTGTAAGATGTAGAAAACATTTTTGTAAGTAACAGTAAAAACAGCAGCTAATTTATATTCATAATTTCATAAAATAAATTACAACAAAACATAAAAAACGAATACATTGTCAAAAAGTGTAGCGTAAACGTGAAACTACTCGTCATGCTACGGAAACAAAAACCTCGAAACATTTTTGTACAAGATCGACCGACTTTAAACTAAATTAACTTTTCCCTTTATTAACAACCATGCAAAAATAAACAACGCAGCGGATCGTTAATGCATTCAAAACAAGTCCACGAAAAATTAAAACGGCATTACGCCGCTTTGAGTGAATTAAATTTTCCGCGCATCTTTTATTGCCCGTCCCCTTTCCGCTCCGCGTCCCTTCGGTGCCCTTCGAATCAGCCGCCATTTAGAGTTTTATCGCTCGATGTACGTAATTTATAATGGTCTCTCGTCAAAATGCAACGAGTTAATCAAGCTGGCAACAACTTAATTTGGAACGGGCAGTAAATTTTCATTTTTTAAGATGTTGTAGTTCAGGCCCGAGCAACGACTCGATAAAATACTCGTCGGCTCGCCGCAGTCAATGCTCAAGTCGATATAAATGCGTAAGGGTTCTTCCGTTTCAGATTCCCCGCTCGCAATTAACAATATGAAGAACATAATCTGGTCTCGGTTGCGGTGTTGGTGGGCTCTCGTTCGAGGCAGGAGCCGATTATTTATCTGGTGTAATTGAGTGTAAACTTCAAATTCACTTTTATGCTACGAATATTTTCGAGACCTTTAACCACGCTATTAGAAACATTGAGAAAAATGTCTATGGATAAATCTGAACCCTAGATATAAGAAAATGACTCATCTATAAAGATAGATATGAAGTTTAATTTCCAAAATCGTACCAGTATTTAAAAAAGGTGATCCTGAAAGTGTGAATAATTATAGACCTATAGCTTTAATACCCACACTTTCAAAAATTTTTGAATGTTTATTGAAACACCAGTTAACACATTACTTTGAATCTAATAACTTGTACATAGAGAATCAGTTTGGGTTTCGTAAAGGAAAATCTACAACAATGGCTTGCATTCGTTTGATGGAAGATATAATTGAGGGTTTTGAGAGCGGTAACTATGTTGGTTTGGTCTTCTGTGACCTTACCAAGGCCTTTGATTGTGTGGATCACAACATACTTTTACAGAAAATTTCATATTATGGAGTAAATAATTTGAGTTCGAAATTATTGGCTGATTATCTTGTAAACCGATCTCAACAAACATTAGCCAACGGTACGCTCTCTGATGTGAGTGTTGTAAAATATGGGGTTCCGCAAGGCTCAGTATTAGGACCTTTATTGTTTTTAATTTACATTAATGATTTACCCGTTGCGACACTTCAGAATAATTTGATTTTGTTTGCCGATGACACTACTATCTTATTTGCTCGGAAATCCCCTGAAGAAATTCAAACTAATTTTGAATCGATTTTGCTAAATGTTGGTGACTGGTTTCAGGCAAACCGATTATGCCTGAATGACACTAAAACAGAAAGAGTTATTTTTTCTCTTAAAACAAAATATAAAGTAGATTTCTGCAGTGTCCGATTTCTGGGAATAAAATTTGACACAAAACTGAGCTTTGAAAGTCACGTAGACTATGTGGCAGGGAAGGTTTCCATAAGCATGTATGCATTTCGGCGATTGGCTAAGTGTGTGGAGAGTGATGTGTTAGTGGCTGCCTATCATGCTCTCATTCACTCGGTGCTTACTTATGGAATACTTGTTTGGGGTCACTCAGCTCATGCTGACAGACTGTTTCGACTGCAAAGAAAAGCATTGAGAATTTTGTCAAATTTAAGTTATCAAGCAGATACAAAAAACGCCTACAAAAGACTGGGAATACTGACACTTCCATGTTGCTATATCCTCCAGTGTCTTTTATTTGTGAAGGATAACCTAGAACTATATACTACGCATGATGAACAACACAATTATGCAACCAGAAACAGAATGAATATAAAGCCTGTTCATTTGCGCCTTGGAAGATCTTGGAACTCCAGCCTTCATTATGCTCCTGCATACTTTAATAAATTATCTCAAAATGTCAGAAATTTACCAAGACATCAATTTAAAACGACAATTAAAAGCTACCTTCTTGATATGGCTTATTTTAGTGTTACTGATTTTTTAGAAAGCAGTGAAGGGTTATAGCGTGGTTATAGGTTAAAACATTTACATTGTGTATGTATTATTTTTTTGTGTACTTTAAATTACTGTTAGATAATTATTGTGCTTATTTTATAATTTTGCATTTTACAAAATATGACTTTGTGTAAGGATACTTGTATCTATTAACATGCAATAAATGATTTGATTTGATTTGAATAGTAAAATTTTGGGACAAATCGCTCCTCCCCCCATTTTCTTAGACAAGACTACGGTTTTTATATTTACAAGAAGAAGAAGAAATTTAGGTTTCAAGCCGCATCAGCGTCAAAGGCTATTTAGCGGCGTATCACCTGCTATTTTAGTACGGTACGATATTTGACATTTTACTAAACAACACATTTACAGACATATGGTATATGTTAAGAGTACAGACATTGATTTCGTACAAATAAAAAGTAAATGATACAGACAACATAGAATAAATCAATAAAACGTAAAAATATTATACACTTGAATTGTTGAATTAGTAATTGGTTGCTTTAAACCAAAATGTAGCTTTTTAGATACCTATATTTTAGATAGATGTCCCGATCTTTCCAGAAAATCAAAAAGTTTTGGTTGCTCAATTGTAGAAAAAATAACTGACATATCTGACGAAAGATTGCAGGCCTCTCTTAGGTTAATTAGCTGACTACATTCCTTAAGGATATGTTTGGCAGTTAAAGGATTACTACAATTGTCACATAGAGGTGGTGGTTGGCCCTTAAGCAAAAATTGATGAGAAAACCTACAATGTCCTAACATAAGTCTGTTAATTACTACAGCTTTCCGACGATCATAACTCGATGTGGAGAAACCACAGAAGAATGTCTTTTTGATATTCCAGAGTTTGTTGGCTTCCTCCAGAAGATCCCACTTCAGTTGAACCAGGGATTTGCACAGTCGGGCGATTTTTGTAAGCAGACAACCCTTGGAATAAACTGATAACCTATCTGTACCGTTTAGACGTGCATTTTTAGTATAATGATCAGCGCTTTCATTACCTGTAATGCCCACATGGCTATCCACATGGGATTTACAATACAGATATTTTGGAGCCTAGTCTAGTTGCCCTATGTCGCAAATCCATTATATGTGCTTCCAAAGGATGTTGAGGGTAAAGATTTTCTATACATAGTAGAGCATAAAAAACATATTGTAACAGTCAAATTTCCTCGCAACGACCTCTGTGTGCTGGCTCATGAATTATCGCAAATAACTGTTATTTTTGCATCATGTTTACTATAATTTTATTGTTAAATATTATTTTATTTTGTATTTTACCATTATGCAACCCGATATACACCGCTAGATTATACAGCTTCAGCTCCACTGTCACTGATGCCGACCAGCAGTAGGCTTTTTGTCCATCTCTCTATATCTTTGATCATCACTTTTGTCCGTCACTTGTCACTGTCAGATCAAATCAGATGTTTTTGAATTTATTTATCCTTTGGTTTGGTTATTGAAATTTTATAATTATCAGATAAAATTTCGTAGTTAAATTGGTTATTTTTGATGTGGATCGCAGTGTGCAATTCGTTCTTTTAATTGTGGAATTTCTGAGTTAAGTTCGTTCATTGACCGGATATGAAATATGGCTGTCGAAAAATATTCTAGAACATCATTTTTTGTTTATGCCTTTTTGTGAGTTGGACTAGTCAAGATATATAGTTCTCTATCTATATCCTGGAGGGAGATTTCCGGTTGAAATCTGATTTTGTGAAGGAAATCGAATCCTTGCATCACTTCTTGTGTATCCACCGTCAGAATATCGTCGTGAAGAACTGGCTGCCGTTTCGTGAAGCATTCCCTGTTGGTGAATAGCAGGTCTTCGTAAAGAAGGATTAAGGCTTCCGAAATGAATTAGAGCATATCAGCTAAGAAGTCCGAGGACAAGAAACAATGTATATTAGCCTTAAAGGCTACAAGTTCTGCATTCAATATATCATTGTAAGGATGTAATCGGAATTGACTATGTATTTCTCTGTGGACAAAAGCACAACCAGTGTGTATACTTGTTACTGAACCATCAGTATAAATTATGTTTTCAGGAATGTATTTGGATGATATTTCAGCAAATTTGATTCTCATAAATGAGCCAGGTACAGAGCGTTTGTCATGCACTAACAAAGATTTACATACTACGCGAGGAGGAATAATCCAAGGCGGATTATTTGGAGGATTTCGAGACACACGGAAGAACAAATTTCGTATATGTCAAGGTCCGAACGAATCTATTACCAGATCCCTTGTTCTTGTCATTGTTGACAATTACGCTGCCATTAGGGCGATAAAAATGCTTATATACTGGAATGAAACGACGAAATTTTAAGGTAGCAGCATATACCAATAAAGACTCAAGACATCGGTATTTCAAGGAAGCAATATCTCCCAAACAATGCATGCTGTTGGTTGGACTAGTACGATAAGCGCCTAAAGCCAATCTAATTGCAGAGTTCTAGATGACATTCAGTTTGTTAAGATGGGATATGCAAGAAGACGAATAAGGAACACATCCATAATCTAGTTTGGGCCTGACAATAGATCTATAGAGATGAAGTAGTT
The DNA here is from genome assembly GCF_002938485.1 of Sitophilus oryzae. Classification (NCBI taxonomy): domain Eukaryota; kingdom Metazoa; phylum Arthropoda; class Insecta; order Coleoptera; family Curculionidae; genus Sitophilus; species Sitophilus oryzae. The sequence continues at coordinate 92,397 of NW_022147124.1, forward strand.
TGGTAGAAGGAATGCCATGAGAGATGTGAGGTAACCATTTAATTATACCAAGCGGTTTTGCACATGAAAATTTTAAATAATTGATATGCGGCAACCAGGATAACCAATAGTCAAAATATATGCCCAGAAATCTCATATTAGATTCATTTTGCAGTGGATGCCCGCAAAGAGAAAGATTGTGTAAACGTCTCTTTCTGAAAAAATGAACAATATTTGACTTTTGGGGAGCAAAGGAAAACCCCTTTTTATATTTACATTTGACTTCAAAGGATTATTATTTTATTATATTTTATATTACATTTGACTTCAGATTATTATTTTTAAAGTTACTCAGATATATTAGTATATTATAGATATACTAATATATCATATTACTATATCATAGATAAGTGAGTAGGATAGATTAGACACTCCTTAACTAAAACCGAAACCTCTATTTTGCGCCATCTGTCGGCTTGGTTAGGTTAGGCATCCAGGGTAGTATGCTTTCAGCGGTTTTTCTGATTTTATATTTAGCTTTTATATAATAAATTAGTAAGTCTGGTTTTATAACCACAGGTAAGCTTCAGAGTAGCAATAAAACTTGACATTTTCTATACAAAATGTTAAGTTAAATTGCCAATCTGAGGTGAACCGAAAAGTATAAGACCGGACATTAGCTGTTTTTTTTTCTTTTAAACACCAATACAGGTGAACGAAACAAACATCCATTAGAATTAGTTGGATTTTTTTATGGGAAGGATTGTGCAAAATAATTACTGTTACAAGTTGCCTTGCAAAAGTTTTAACGACGCTTTAATAGAAAGTATGTTTAATTAAGAAACACAAATAAACAGTCATAAATTATTGCTATAAGTACTCTTAGTGATTCGAATTAAATTTTGAGGGTTAAAGTTACTATCAGCGCTATATATTTTAATGCTTAAAAACAGTCGATAAATTCATCAGGGACGTGCATATGCGACACTGACTTTTTTTCTTTTGATATCAAAATTAGTAAAATTGTAGGCCGTTTAATGTCAATTAGTCCAACCTACAGCAATTTCAAATAAAAAATAATGGTATTTAAGATAATTAAAAAAGAATAATTTTAGAAAGTTTTAACATCGTGTAACTCTAAAACTATGCATATCCATACCCATGTTTATAGAAACTTTTTTTCATATTTTTTGATAAGGACTCAATGAGTACTTATTTAAAACTTTTGCAAGTTAATGATATTATTTTTTTAAATGTTGCTATTAGACTTGGATCAAGGCAAATTAATATAATGGCGTTTAGCTCATCTAGGAGGCCGAAATCGACAAAATATCAAGAGACAACTTTTAATTGGCATTAAACGGTCTACACAATTTTGATATCAAAAGAAAAAAAGTCAGTGGCGTACTTGTTTTTTCTTGTAATAAATCGAAAAAATATTAAAACTGGACATTTCTAGTATTTTAAATAATTTTTCTGAAAAATGATGAAAAACATATATTTTTTTTATTTATTTATTAATATCTTTGAAACTATCAAAACATATTTAATAATATCTTAGGAATATGTGAAGCGATCAAAAAGGAAGCCAAAAATGCAATTATTACAGGGTGTCCCATTTAAAAAAAAATCATACCCGATCGACTTGCGCTTTTGAGCCGAAAAACTTTTAAGTAAGTTAAAATATTTTCCTGAATTACATCCTAATACATACTTTAGGTTTGCACTTAAACAAAATTGCTAAGTTTTTATTTTAGGAGCTCCAGATGCCCGACGCACTATTGCCGGACCCTGTAGAACCAAAAAATGTGTATTAAATTCAAACTGCTGTAAATTTTCAATTAGAGTTACTAAACTAACAACAATGCTTTTTATTTTTTAGTTCTGCCAGCTACACAATGTAGTTCTGAGACCAACGCTTAATACGCATCCATCACAACTGTAGAAAAATGAATAAATAATTGTAGAAAAGATGCAATTTTTTTCGTCAATGCCTACTTAACCGATTTGAAATTTTGACGCAAAATCTGGCAATTTCACATAGAGGGTATGTATCAACCTAACTCTTTTATCTTTTTAATACATTTGATTTTCATTAAGGTGTCTCCATCACTGTCTTATCCGCTAAAATCCAGACCACTTTTCTACAGTGACCAAATCTGGATTATTATAAACCGTTGGCGTTGTAGTTAATGAGAACAATACTTCAGACAATACTAATTGCAATACAAGAACACCATTTAATGAGAACAAATACTAAACTGATATAATATAGAGAGAGAGAGGGAGAGAGAGAGAGAGGAGAGAGAGAGAGAGGGAGAGAGAGAGAGAGGGAGAGAGAGAGAGAGAGAGAGAGAGAGAGAGAGAGAGAGAGAGAGAGAGAGAGAGAGAGAGAGAGAGAGAGAGAGAGAGAGAGAGAGAGAGAGAGAGAGAGAGAGAGAGAGAGAGAGAGAGAGAGAGAGAGAGAGAGAGAGAGACCCCAAATTTTATCTTCATTTTCAAAATATTATTTTTATTTATTATAAGGCCACACAAAAATCATAAAAAGTTATATTTACTCAATGAACAATCAAAAATTAAGTTACACCTTGCACCAAACTGGCCGCCTGCGCGTCTCTAGAGGCAAGTAAAACAAAATTAATCTCGTTATGAAAAAACTCGATAATGCCTTTGCAATTATAATTAAAATTTTGGTTTAGCGATTCGGCCGTTTTTTTTCGATCCACCACGATCATCGCCGATCCCAGACTCGTCTCCACGTTCAATTTATACCTCGATTCGAATTCTCCTCGGCAAAATTGAAACATAACTTCGATGATCTAATTATGCCAACAAAGATACAGTAAAAAGACGAAGTTATGTCTTAATAAAAAATTTAATGGCCCCCCAACCGTATTTTTTCCGATATCCTAATTACTTTACTTTGCGGGTAAGTCTGATTGCCGTATGACAGATACGGGGTAGAGTCAAAAAGTAGGTTTTGGCTTATTATACAAAGGTGTATTTATAACATCTCGTTCAGTTATTACCGTTTACGCACCAGTACGGTGATGTTTTAAATATTACATAGGGAATGTATTTTCCGCTGTTAATAATATTTAAGTTTATTATCATTCCAACATCATTCATAAATAAGCATCAGATACGTAAACAAATCAGTTACACCATTACAAGTGACGCATAAATTCCATATCCGTTTCCATTCCATATCCATTCCATATTCGTTCCGTATTTTTATTGTATTGACGCTATACGTAAACCGATACGGTTCAGTTCGTCTGCCAAAAAAATGTATGGAAGGAAATGATATGGAACAGAAGGGAAACGAAATGGATAGTGTGCATTGTCCTATTCATTTACATGATATAATATTTTATGTAAACGGAATCTATTTTCATTCAACCAAGTGCAAGTTACTTTGTTTTGCATAATAAGAAAAATACGCTAGGAAGTACTTCATTCAAGAAACATGGTCATTTTTCCAATAGCTAAATACTCTTTTGATGAAAAATAATAACAACACGCAAAGACGATGACAAATGACGGTATATACAATCAGTCGGCAGTCCGATCAGCCGTACATCATAGTAGGCATGGGTTTTGTTGCTTGGAATTTTCCACTTGGAATTTTGCATAATTTGCTTTTTAAACGCATATCGTATAACAAATTAGTGATCGTTATTAACATGCATTTGTCATTTTTTATGGACAAATTTTAGGATATATGGATTCTTTAAAGGAGTTTCTGAAAAAATGGAAATTAGGGCATTTATTTGCTATATTTGAAGGTAAGAGACATTTACCTAATGCACCTGTTTAGATAATGCATGTGTGACTATAGATAGAATAAGAATATAGGTATCAATTTTTTTATGCAAATAATTACAAAAATTTTAGAATTTCAAGTCGTCGTAATTTTAATAATTTATTTGCTTTACTTTGATTAATCATGAAGTAACATTTCTTTGTAATTTGTAGAGTGATGAACCACCCCAAAAAATACCAAGGAGTGAAGAAGCAGAAATAACTACTATCGAGGAAAATAATATCACTTTACTTACTAACAGACCAGGAAAACCTAAATGTATCAGAAAATAATATACCTCGTAATATGCCTGTATATGATGTATAGACTTCTCTTAGATCAAAATAAATTTTAGTTGAGTCAATAGTATTCGCTATCGGTTTAAGAAAAGTGTCTCTTTAATCAAGAAATGTCCCTTTCCAATCAAGAATTTTTGCATGAATCAAAGAGACTATTGTTCTTGTAGCAAGAACTTCTTTGCATATTCATTTTGGGTCAAGAGTGAAATACTTTGGATAGATTGATTCTTCTATTCTCTAAAGTAATTTTTTAAAGCTTATGAAAAGATAGTTAATGCTTTGGGCAAAGAAACGTCGTTCTTGGCCTTATTGAAAAGCGCCAATCTTTCGGGTCAAAGTCATATTCATTTCGACTGAGAGATCCTTTTTTTTCAGTGTGCACGAGAACTACCCTCAATACCATAAAAAGACATTACTATCTCATCTCTCTGTCTATGGTGAACAGTAGAACTATAAGCACCAGCAGAACAATCAGAAAAAGTTGGACACTAGCCAATTGGTAAATATGCAGCATATGCATATTTATTAACGAAGTTTGCCAAATATCCGTGAGCCCGAAAGAAAGAGAAACGGTATTGCATTTTTTATGCCGCTGTCCGGCTGTGTATAGGATAAGGAATCGTTTCCTCAGAGACTACATATCCGTAGATCTAGAAGTCACCCGTTACTAGCCACATAATTGTTATAAGCACTGACAATCCAACTTATACTATCCCTATGAATAGGGTCAGACTGAGTGGTATCAAAACGTGGTTTTAGTAGATCAAAACGTGGTTTTAGTAATCAAATAGATTTCTACAAGTGGTCGCTCCCGCCACTTGAACCAATCAAAAATGCCTGAAAAAATATTAGTGGATATAACAATAAAGAAAAAGAAAAATAATTAAGTAGGACTATATTGAGACGCTTCGATATTTTTAATAAGTCATAATCATAATCATAACGTCTAATGTTAAGTTTTAAGTTCACTTTAAATCATTTGATAATATGTTTTTTTACTTTAAATCATTTTATAACAGATTAATAATATATTTTGTTTTGGAAAACGTTATTTCCAAATCAGCTTTAAGTAGCTTTATGTGGAATGAGTGGAGGGGTGTTAGTCACACCGTAACCTTAAAGATCTATCTTTTGTCCCCTTTACTTGAGTTCTAGCTCATCAACACTCATCAACATCACTCACAGTCTGTAAACTCATCATATATAGGGATCTTCCTGTTGTAGAGGGGACATCCACCTTTGATAACAGCTGTTCGTTCTCCGAGGAGTATATCTACCTCCTTCGAAGGTATACACCTGTCCACGCTTCGATTTAGCTCTCCATGCCCTTCATAGTCGACGAGCTTGTCTCCGGCTGGGGTACCCGTGATGTGAAGGCTGGAGGATCTCATTCCATTTTCTCCACCTCTTTAACTAGGTCTCTCCTTGGAGATGATACCGGTGTTGTCCCGGATTTATAATAGAAGATATATCTCTCTGTTTCTATTGCTTCTTGGATTTCAGGTCAATTCCTATTGTGAAGATCTGGTCTGACGATAATGGTCCACTTTCTTCGAGTTTATGACTCGCTAACTCGAAATCCTGACCTTGGAGTTCTGGCAAAGCTGTTGATACGGCCAAGCTGTTGCCTCCCAGTGTTGGGCGGCTTTCCATTCTGGATTTTTCTCTCCTTGTCGGGGTAGAAGTGAGGGGTTTTCTCTCTCGCCAGGTTGTTTATTGGTTCCTATACTCCCCCCTTTTTCATTAATCAATTCAGTTGCAAATTCTTCGTGGAGCAGTTGCAAATACCTTTGTTGTACCTCTCCTCTAGTTCTCTTTGAGAACTACAAAAAATAAATTCCCTTGAATCTTACACTATAAATATTCTCAGTGTTGCTATCGAATATTGTCAATAGACTACATTTTTCGACCGGTCCGCGTACCAACATCTTTATCTGCTCCGATCGAGCTCCTCCTGCCCCTCGCAGATCTAAATTATAGTCGCCACTTTAAATAAATGCCAATGTTTGATCCGATTTATGTTAACTGTTGTCGCAATTCAAATCAAGTTAGCTACCGAGGACTACACGACTCATTCTCGAATAAACAGTAGGGGATTGGTCGTAAACAATGCCCTTCTTGATTAGGAAATAAATACGCACAGAGAGCGAGAGAGAGAAAGGAAGAGAGTCGGATTGAGAAGGTACGATGGACAACTACTCGGTGGGTCCCGATCGATGGGACAATTCAATTAAATAAAGACCATTTCTTATTCGATCGCGTCCTTTTTTTCGGTTCGCTTTGCTTGAGTTCGGCGTCTCGATTTTATTTTCGGGTTGTTAAAGAAGAGGTCCCGCGGAGGTTACGCGCAATTACACCGGCGGTGGTGCTGTAAAATTTACATCACCTGATAATATGCAAAGTAGAAGGGGCGCGACAGAAATCGGACGCGGGTTATTTACATGAAATGGACAATTTTGTTACATATAACAATATATTTGAATACGTCCCTGAGTTTACTATGCGTAACTTCTACAGAACTGCAACACTTTAAACCAAATAAAATCTAAAGTTTTCTTGAATAATTATATCTATATATTTTTCGATGACGAGAGGTTAAGCATTTTTTGTCGGTTAGTGTATTTTACTAGTTAATAACCACTGACAAGCTGGTTTTCGTTTGAATTCAGTGGTGTTCAGAAGTGACAAAAAATAAGTTTTTTATTTTGTAGACTTGCCCCCAGTGGCGAAAATTCCTCATTCTTCATTTTTTCAAAAGATACAACACTTTGTTTAAAAATTTCAACGCCTCTCATACGACCAGGAGGCTTCAAGGAGAACGACAGTTTGTATTGACATGAAATTTTGTGAGCATATGTCGAGTAATAATAGGTGATCTTTTTAAAATATATAGTGTAAATGTTTTTAAAATATAGAGTGTCACGCGCTACAGTGTGTCACCAAAAAGAGTTACACATCAAAGTTGTGTTTGGTTTAACTAAAATGTAAGGTTTTTGACTAGGTTTTTGACAAATTTAACATTTTCTAAAAACAATTACTGTTAAATTTCAATAAAAGCTACCCAAATTGGAATTTACCCAGTATAGGCTGATATGTAGTTAAAATAACTATTTTCCTTGGCCCAAAAAGTTATACAGGGTGAGACAAAATTAATATTGAATATTGGTCGCCTTTAAAAGCAAGTTGTGGAACACCCAGTATATTATTGCGATATTCAATGGGGAATTCATGTCTCTTCAAAATACTTTTCCTACCTCTCAAACAAAGAGTTTCCTAGATGTTTTAATTGTTATGATTTAATGTCAGTAGATCTTTATTATTTGAGAAAATCTAGGTAGCTAAAAGAGAGTCCTGTCTGACGTTACTTCATCACAGCTGTCAAATTAGTGCAACTTTAACAACTAGTTATTATTTTGTGTCAGATAAAATAAAAGAAGTCCTTAAGAATTTGCTGAAACTTATCCTGCATCAGAGAGAATTTTTATTATTATATTAGTTGGTGTCTGCAGTGTATGTTTACCAATTAATAGAATACTTAAATGTTTCTGATTTATCTACTCTGAAGTTTTTTATGGGGATATTAGAAGACAGAAATAATGACCGATATCCTGGTAGACGTTAGAATACCTAAAACATTGAAAATATCACGACTCGTATGTACTCATAGAAAAAGAAGTAAAATCCTGTCAAAGATCAGACAAATTCTACAGACCTATATGCGTTCTTAATGTGCTCGGAAAACTCCGCCTGCTAAGAAGACTGAAGGAAGAATTATCTAAAGGGGAAGGTTTATCAGAACAACAATTTGAATTCCAAGAAGGTCACAGCCCTACGAAACCCCACAGCCCAACAATCACAGTCCTACGAAAAGTTAAGGATATAGTTGAAAACGTCAACCGAAGACCAAGTTATCGAAGAGGAATTTGCTCCATGGAAGGAAATGTTAGAAGAACTGAGAAAACGAAGAATAGCCCCCTACCTATATAACATGTTGGCCAGCTACTTTGAAGATAGACTGCTTACTACCGGAAACAAATCTGCAATGCATGTCAACAGTGGTGTTCCACAAGGATCGATGTTAGGTCCAACACTCTGGAACATCTATTACGATGGCGTCCAAAAACTTAATATACCTAATGGTGTGACTCTTATTGGTTATGGAGATAATCTAGCGATAGTGGTAGAAGCAAGAAGTCCAGACATCCTGGAAGCCAAAACTCGACCAACGATTGTCGATAAACTGTAATAATTAAAATGTGTACCTGTATCTTGTTATTACCATTGGGTATTTACTCTACATTCTTTATTTTTTTAATTTAAATTAATAAAAGGCATATCACAGCTACCTAGATTGTATCGAATAATAAATATTTATTATTCAATATAATCTAGGTAGCTGTAATAAAATATAAAGATATATAATTCCCATTCTCAGCCAAAATCATAAAATTGGGGGTTCCATTTAAAATAAAGGAGTGACTTGCTTTTAAATATGACTAATGTTCATTATTAATTTTGTCACACTCTGTATAACTTTTGGGGCCAAATTTTAATTTGATTTAACATATTGTAATTAAATATCAGGCGATACAGTGTTAATTACAACTTATGTAGCTGCTGTTCAAATCCAAAATGTATTCTTCATTTTCATAAAATGTGAATTATATCAAAATCTTCACATTTTAGGCATATGCCGCTTTTAATAGTTTCACTATTTTTCGCAGAATCCGAAAATCTAATATGTAATATATATGGATTAAAGTAAATATAAATTCCTTGGATTGGTTTGATTTGGTTAAGTGATAAATGTCGAGATTTTGAAGACAGTAAATTAGAATATCTGAGACCTAAGAATACTAGAATAGCTATACCTTAGAACAGGGAGACGCAGGATATCGTAGCTGAAGAATCTCAGAACATGATTCAAACAAACATGTTCAGAATACTTCTGGATAGCTGCAAATAAAGTCCAGATCGCTATGAAGATCACCAACATTCACAACGGATCGGTATATACTCTAAGAAAACGAAGAAGAAATTTTTAAATAGTATTGGGTTTGGCACCTTTGATGTTGCAACAACAAAATACACTATTTTTAACACTAGACGCGCCTGTCGCTAACCATGATTCATCTCCTGATGATGCTAACTTGGCTAGTAAAACGTGCGCCCAGTATTAAAAGTAAACCTTATGAGTGTATTTTGGCGAATTAGTGTTGTATTATGCATAAAATTCTGGGATTTGTATAATCGCCTGAATTTGTCTAATCGCTTTGAATAAATTTCTTACCAGTCAACACTAAAGAATGCTATAGTAGATTTTATTTAACGTTGGAACTAATTCGATTCTATAGTAAAACCAAAAACTTAAAACGTAATTAAAATTTTCCACTTAGTTATACCGGCACCATTAAAATAAAAGAACTTTTTTCGTGTTAGTTGTAGCTTCTTTTAGAAGAACAAATAAGAGAAACGTCAGTTTGGTAGCCAGTTGAAAAATTACTCTCATTTATATCTCCTTGGGAGGTAGTAATTAGATGTTACGCTTTTTAAGTTGAAATTCTATTAGAGGCGCTAAGGCATACCAAAAAATACTAATTAAATATTTGTTTGGAAGGTTACACCCACCAAGAAAAAAATTGAAAAAATTTGTATATTAATTAAATAAAGTTCTCTTAATGAAAAGTGAAAATATATTAAGTCAGTATCCATATGTTTTTTATAAGTCAGTATCCATATGTTTGAGAGAACTAAAAAATAGAATTTTAGAAAAAACTGCTAATGTAGAAATAATAACTTTATTTGGCACTGTCTAGCCAAATTAGGGTGATATCTAATGAAGTTATTTCCATGAATATTTTGTTTGAGAGGGCCAAATAACGACATAATAACACTTAGGTATATGCTTATGTTAATAAAATGATATAAAAAAGTCAATATCATTTTCGCATCTAACATACAAAATAGATCTCTAATTTTCAGACCCAGCATTATTATTTTAGAATCTGTACGAAATGAATTTTTGAGAGGTTTTTATTTTTAAAATATTATATTATACACTCCCTTCCCGGCTCCCAGATACTCTTATTTATGTATAAGATTACACAGGGTGTTCCTTAATGACATGGTAATATTTCTGTGGTACTAAGGCAGGACCTGATATGTCAAATAACGAAATAATGTTGACATATCTGGTTCTGCTTTAGTACCACAGATTTATTAAATTTTTGGACCTATTTAAAAAAAAAACTTTATTATGTTGTAGGATGTGTGCCCTAAATATCCTAACTTTTGAGATACAGGGCGGTAAAATTTAAAAAAAAGCTTCGCGAGATACTTGGACTCGACTTGGATACTTGGAATTATTAATACCTGTCATCATTGACATAAATTAATCCTTTGTTTCACCGGTACGAAAAACGGGCACCAAATTTTTACCTAATTTAAAGTTTTATATATTTTGTTCTAATGGGCCAATTTTGATATTTTTTTTAAGAAATTTGTAGCTAAATTATTTGAATTTTTAGTGTATCTTTCTAAATGAACGTTGTCATCTGTCAATTATACGAAGGGAAACAAAATGTTGATACGGAAACTTTGGCAGTATATTCTCCAGAGGAAAATATGTAAAAAGTTTGTATAAATGTATGTCCTAAAATGCTTAGTTTCGGAGATACAGGGTGTAAAAGTTTCATTTTTATTTCGATTTTTTCCAAATAATTTCTTAAGTAACGTCAATACTTGGATGAAAATTGGTGTCTGGATGTTTATTGACATGAGAAATTTGATTTTGATGTCAAATTAACTCCGATTTGTAGGGGACGCCACCTACATGCATTTTATCTGTTATGAAAAGTAATAACTTTTCGTCCGTACCTGTATAAAATGGCTGAGTGAAAAAATATACATTTTCGTAATTTTTTATGTAAAAAATATCTCTTGGTAAAAATCGCTAGAACCAACCGTTCTCAAGATATTAAGAATTTAAATAGTCAATACATCTCATTATTGACAAAAATTATACATGTTGAGTAGATAGTTATTTGACTGAAATGATAAATTTGGGAGCTTTTTATTATTTTAAATTAATCATAAATTTTTCTTGGAAAAAATGATGATAAAACAGTTTCTGTTGAACTTTCAACACAAAAACATTTCAAATTTATGATTTCAGTCCAGTAACTATTTAGTCAATATGTTTAATTTATGTCAATGATGACAGGCATTCATAATTTCGATTCCAAATATCTCGAGGACCATTACACGAAGCTATTTTTACTAAGGGACTTTTTTACGTAAAAAACTTCCTAAAGGTATATTTTTTTACTCTACTTTTTAGTAATTTTATACAGGTACGGACGAAAAGTTATTACTCTACAAAACAGTCAGTTAAGACACATGTAGGTGGCGCCCCTTGCAAATAGGAGTCACACTGACAACAAAATCAAATTTATCATGTCAAAAAGTCCCAGATACCAATTTTCATACAAATATTGATATTACTTCAGAAATTATTTGAATACAACCGAAATAAAAATGAAACTTTTACACCCTGTATCTCCGAAAGTAAGTATTTTAGGACTTACATATATATGAACTTTTTTGCTTATTTTTATCTGCAGAATATGCTGGCGAAATTTCCGGACCACTCTGCCAGTCAAACGAGCAAAATCTAGCCAACTATTTGAATGATTGTTGTCGCTCTGTATATGGTTAGTTTTATTTTCCGATATACCATATCTTAGCATCTTTCTCACCAAGTAACTACCAACTTACAACCCACGTACTCACAATTTTTCCCACCTTATCCCCGTTGTTCGGTTTTATCTCGCATTTCCTCTTCAGCGCAAAGTCGCCCCGGGTACTCCATCCATTGTTCCTTGTGTAATTTAATAATTATAACTCATCAACTTGTGCACACATAATGGTGTGCTTTATTACTTCTTGTCTTTCACTTGGACCGAAGCCTGTTTAATAAACGTCACGCCCGTTGGGTATAAACGTGCAATAACCCTTTTTACGTTTCAAATTGTTATTTTGTTATGTTGGTATACTTGGTATTTAGATTAAATGAAGATATGATTATAGAATCATTGCGTAAGAAAATTTTAAATAGTTGTATTCGTAATTGAGACCATTGATTAGGTTCTGTTTAATGCTATTGAAATTGTGTTAAATAATCTTAAATCTAAACAAAAAAGGTTTGATTTAGTTCCATCAGGTAAAAGTAGATTCTTCGATGTCTATCAACCTGTTCCACTGCGTCTTTCTCAGATCTATTATGGTCTTCTTCTGATTTTTAGGTTACATTCTCCACTTCCAAAAAATTTGCAACTTGGATACTGAAGATTACAGAACGAGATTTGGTATGTTAGTATATGACAAAAATTCGGATTTATTGACGTACTCGATTAATTGTTTTCGGTCACTTCCCGTTTCACCGGAAATGACTACAACTTTTGATTTTTAAATGGCACCCTCGGTATTTTATGTATTTTATTACTTTATTCGATAGAAAATGACACTCTGAATAGAATGATATATCATATGTCAACTTTTGACATTTTCGAATATGGTTTATTTGAAATTGCAACAAGCGGTTCATAACGAAATTTGACTCGAAACACCAAGTGTGTGGTATCAAATTATCCGTAAAAAATGCCTTTTCCAAATATGGTAATGAGCCACGTCAATAGTCCTTCTATTTGGAAAAATTGAGATATGATTAAAAATACGATTTGGGCATCTTTTAACCGGACAGTACAAGACAATAAAAATAAATTTGGATAGTTTTGTTTGTTTAGAAACTTTTTTATCTCTTGTATTTTTTTTATAAAACTCACCGATTTGAAATTAAAAAATAAAATGTAAAGCATTACATGTCAGGACTAAAAATATTTTTAGATTAAGAATCTAGTGATAATAATGATAATAATAATAATCTAGATAATAACGTATTGCAGTAAAAAGTGACAGCGGCCGACTAGATTTTTTCCTAAAAAAATTACAGCTGCCCACTAGATTCTTTATCTAAAAATGTTTTTTGTCCTGACATGTAATGCTTTACTTTTTATTTTTTAATTTCAAATCGGTGAGTTTTATCAAAAATTAATAATAAATTTTTATAAAAAAGTTTCTAAATAAACTAAACTATCAAAATTATTTTTTTTGCATGTGTTTGATAAGATTTTTCTTTAAATTTCATTAACAAGAATGATAGGGGTAGTTTATTTCAACCCCTTCCACTCATTTTAAAAAAGTGAATAATTAACCAGAAAGTGTGTTTTCATAACAGTAATGCTTCCGTAAAATTTCATTAGTCTATCTCTTTTCGTTTTCAAGATAAAAAATAAAAACTTTATTTTTCCGCCATCTTTGTACCGCGATATCTCCCTAATGGTTGAGTTTTGACCCAACGTTTATAAAGCAAACTATCCTTTATTTTGAACAAGGAATCACCCCCTGAAGTTTTTCGCATTTGTTTTGAAACACCCTGTATATAAAATATAAAAAAATCGTGGAAGATATCATATTATATTCAATAACTTTCAAACGGGTCGATTGCATGAAAATTCGTATCAGATCTTTTTTGAAGACTGTTCAATTTCCTAAAAGAGTGTGTATTGATTTTTACAAAACGCTGATTAGTTAGAACGGAATCAAATTCTAAAACCAAAAAAATTGTTTGCCCGTGTTAATAATGTGAAGAAAAATTACGTCATCATCATCATCATCAACCAGCTATCAGCCAAGTCCACTGCTGGACGTAGGCCTCCCTCGTTTGCTTCCATAACTCCCTATCTCGAGCTATTTGCATCCAGTTACTGTGGATACGCCTTAAGTCGCCACGCCATCTGGTTGGAGGACGGCCTCTGCTCCTGAATGCATCGTGTCTTGGTCTCCATTCTATAATTTTCTTCGTCCATCGGTCATCTTTAGCAATGCAATGCGCCCTGTCCAGTTCCATTTCAAAGTAGTTATTTTCTCTATGGCATCCATTAATTTTTGTTCTGTCTCCCCATACTTCGATATTCGGTACTTTGTCTCTCAGAGATAGCCTCAACATTGATATTTCCATTGCTCTTTATTCTGATTTTGCTTTCAGTTTTCTTGGTTAATGTTAGCGTCTCCGCACCATACGTTAGAACAAGTAGTACTCATTGATTGAATACCAATCAATCAATTGATTAGCATCAAATTACGTAATTTATCAAAATACTATCTTCATAGTTTAAAAATTCCGAATACTCTTAAAGATTTGTCAAGGCAACCGAATATTCGCGATTTCATTTTGATTTTTCCATGACTATTGAAATTATTATCACACTCTAAACCGATTTTTTTAGTCTTTGAACTGATATCATCAAATTTTATATTTTAAATACAGTCCTGAATTGTTTATTATAAAACCAATTATATGTAGTACCTATAAAAATTCATGTTAGTAAAATGATACCTGAACCTGGTAAGATCTCACTAAAAATGTATTCTCCGTTCCTCTCTCTAACACATGATTTCTTATGGATAATGTCATTTTTTTACTTTATTACCTCGAAATCAGCGTGCGACTGTCTGCTAATTTAAAGTACTCTAAACCATCTATAAATTTCTAAGAATTACACACGCGAGAGAATAAGCAAAATACGTATTTTACCTAGTAACAGCCTATTATAAATGAATATTTATTTAATGGCCTTAATTGATCCGAACCTCTAACAAAAATAAACTTTTTGTCTATACTCAACATCGATGATTATATAGAAGAGCATCAATGCCTTCCTCCGGGCGATATAGGTACAGGGCGATACAACTTGTAATAAATACAATCATTACAGAACAAGTTTAATTTATGATTGGGTCTTGAATAATAGTAATAAACAACAAACAAGTTCTGCAATGTGAGATTCTTATATGTCCAGATATAAACTTCAAATATGCATAATATATTTATGAGTTTCGTTAATAGGTAATCACATAATAAGCTAAATATTATGAAAATAATAATAAATTAGTAACGGCCTAGCTATATAAAAAACAGGTTCCTGATAGATTACCGAAGTTAAGAGACGTTGGGCGATGAGAGTGGATGGACGGGTGACCATCTGGAAATTATGTCGTGCTGTTGTTGGGGCAAGAGTGTAAAATCTATTGACACACACGGTCCAGACCGCATGAGATCAGATATCTCATGTGTAAAACATGTAATACCTACACCGAGCTCTACACCATCCCCGAAATAGTTTGCGAAACATTTGTGGAAATACTTTCAGAAGTAAACTCAAATATAAGCCCGCGTAAATTTGATCCCATGTGTCCTGAAATTGATCGAGACGCGCCGTGATTGGTTGTTTGCTTTTTAGGGTTCCGTACCCAAAGGGTAAAAACGGGAACCCTATTACCATAGTATAAGGAAACTAGTAGTTTTACTCCTTGTCAAATCCTTTGTTCTTTTTCTGCCACTTTATATGACCTTGTTCTCACCTCCCGTGACCACTGACGTAGCTGTATAGTCGTGGTCTATTAACTAGGCAAAGTATAGTCGTAGCACTCGCCATAGTTTCACAGATATGTATTTAGGAAAATATGAGTTCACAATAAAATAAAATAAAAAAATTGATCATCGAGTAAAAACTTGCTTGAAAACAGAATATTTTCACATTTCGCGTAGGTAAAAATTCTTCTGTATCTGAAAATTTTCTGATTGGAAGAAATGCGGAAAAAATATATAATGACATATTTTTATATTATTATCTATTTCAGAGATTTTCTACAACTTTTTTTTGATTTGAAACAAGTTTAATTTTCTGTACATAACTGGATTCGGCATAAAATTCTGCATATAGTACACCGTCTTTATTTAAAGCACACTGCGATGTGGCCATTCTATTTTTTATTTACTAAAACTTTGGTTAAAAACATTATATACAAAAGGTGATAAAAAACTAGAGTGAATATAACTTTATTAATACTTAAACACGAAGGCTACCAGAATAAATTCGTGTAGAAAAATTTACTTTATCGTATACAGGATATTTTTTAAGGCGTCACCAAAATCGTAATATTTAAAATATTGTATCTCATTTTTTTTAAATGCATCACCTTGTATATTATTTTTCTTTCAGATGTAGAATTAAAAGGTAAACATTTTTTGTATTTAAAGTGTTCTTAAATTTTTAGCCGTTTTGCAAATATTTTCTGTATTTCATTACATATGGGATTTCCAACGATAAAATATCAGACAAAGATCATATTAGGTGGCTTTGATAAAAATTTACTGTTTAAAGAGCCATATGTAATATAATACTGCGAATATCTGCGAAACCGTTAAAAATTTAGAAACCTTTTAAATAAAAAAAATTTCACTTTTTAATTCTGCATTTGACAGAAAAATAATATACAGAATGTGGCATTTAAAAAAATTGAGATATACCATTTTAAGTATTCCGATTTTGGTGACGCCATAAAAAATGCCCTATACAGGGTGTCCCAGAAATGAGTGCGTAATAAATGAGGCTCCAACATACGCGCATCCCCTCGGAGGGCCCGGGCCGCATTTCCATATCTATCACATGCTATCGCGAATCATGCAGAATCGGGCGATCCCGAACTAAGTTCTTATCTAGCACATGTCTTCTTAACTACTTAACTAGCACACGCTATCGTGAAAAAAACTTATTACTTTACACTTGTTCTTGTGCAATTTTGTAGTTGTGTTTTCCTTTTTATTTTGCAAAATAAAAATAACTGGAAATATGTGATTTTTCATTAGAGCATTAAATTTGACAAAAAGAAAATTTGCTGTATTGTCACTGGATTTCTGTACCATCAAATAGAAATAGAAATATGCTAGTTATAGCATCAAAAAGAGCATGAAAAATTATACTGGCCAAACTAGTTAACTCAAAATCACAAAAACTCTAGTTACCTAATGGTTGTATTAAGGGGACGATAAGGCAGCTGAGTTTCGAGAGGTGCCCGAAACTGCCACTTTTTTAAAATCACCCTGTAGCTCAGTAACTAAGAGGGCCATGACAAATCCTATTAGGGCATCTCTCATTTTGTCAAAAAGTAGCCGACTATTGTGAAAACCTATTCATAAGGGCAACAAAACACATGAAAATGGGATACCCTGTAGGTACAAGGTATTCCATTCGTAAAAAAATATCTTATTATCGCACCCTGCATACGAAGGGTATAAAAAATTGCTATAGCACTTAAATTCAATTGTTCTTGCTTCAAATAATATCGCGATTACCTGTGCTGGTTATGACGGCAATTCCCAATACTTCTTTCTTAACATATTCATGTTCCTATTTACATTGTTTATTTTAATTTAGTTAGTTTTGTTGTTGTTTTTTGTTTTGTTTTTATTTATTTGATATTTTATATGTTTTGGGTTACATAATTCTGTGTTGCAGTAATAAATAATACTATATAAAAATTAATTTGATAATGTTATTTCTAACCTAAAATATGAGTGCATATTATTCAGATTAGTATATAACTATTGAAATATGTAGGAGTAATAGGGAGAAGTGTCTAGCTCTAGCAGGCAATTATTAAGCTTGACCAATCAGGTTGGTTAGCGTGGTTATTTGGAGTGTGTTAATTCATTGGTTTTTGTCAAAAACTCTGACGTGATTGATCGGGCTTAATAGTTGCCTGCTAAGGCTAGACACAAGTGTAATAGGGGGCCCGGTAAAATTTTTGCACACAGGCCCGTGAGTCTGTTGTTACGCCACTGGGGTAAATTATAATAAAAAAACTAATTTGCCAGTCGATATCCTGAGGGATTTCTATAAAAAGACCATTTCTTCATTATATTAGCTGTATCCTTAGACTTGATAACGTCTAGACGAATTTGCAACAGGCTTTCCAAGTCGCATCAAGTGGGTCCGATGTTAAACTGTCGAATTTGAGGGCTTGAAGGCAGGTCTCAACATCTTCTTCCGATTCTAAAAGACGTATATCAAAATAATTAAAATGCCAAATAATAAAAGAACATTCGAATTTACCATAATCAGTTCCATGCCTCGACTTGTTACTATGTTTTTCTTCTTTTTCTTTTTTATCTTCTGAAACATATTTGGAAGCCGCTGTTTTAATGAATACCCACACCAGAGATCTCACACAGCGGAATTTGATTTGACAACACAACAAATTAACTACAATACGATAGGACTTCTATTTAAAATATTTAAAATATTGAAGAGAACACTTACCGCTCAAATGAAACTAGAGCCTCACTGAATTAACCTAATTCTAATTAGTAACCGATCAACATGGTGGACATTTAAGCCCTAATATTTTATTCATGATATTAATAACCGCGTACATTAATATATTGTAGTGTGTTCGTTGTATTAATAACATCGTTCATTGTCACAATGTACAACTCATTAATCAATGATTTAGTACATTAATATAATGAATATGTGTTTATTAAAGTTTCAGCACTAAAATAAAGAACGCGTTCATTGGGACAATGAACGGGTTCATTATATTAATGAAAATCTTACATTAATTTAATAACCAGATTTTCATTATATTGATGAAATTAGATTTATAGTATTATTAAATCGGACATCGATCTATGATTAACAAATCATTATATTAAAGAAAAAAATCATTGTCCCAATGAAACAATAGTTAATAATCAATGTTCATTAATATTATGAACAATATTTTTTTCAGTGAAGGTTTTCCTTGATTTAAGTAAGAACAATCTTCGGATTGTCACGGGGTTTCTAACAGGACACTGTCTCCTCAACGAACACCTCAGTCTGCTAGAAAACTAGTAGTGGGAAGATTCTTTGGGGGGAAATGGGGAAACACCAGAACACCTTATCACTGAGTGCGCCAAGACGACGACCGTTCGTGCCATGAACTTTGATGTCGAAGATGGTGAGCTGGCCTCTGTGGAGCCGTCTCAGATACTGGCTTTTGTTAAAGCCCTGAGACTGTATGATGAGTTATAACTCGTTATAACTCAAGAAAGGGGAACACACAATAGATCTGTAAGGTCGCGGTGACTAACTCCCCTCCTAAACATTCTACATTCTCTTCATCATTTTTAAAATTTACATGAGAGATCCTATGTTCGAGTCAACTATGCAACACACGGTATATGAAAATCTCACAATACAGCGTATGGTTAGGTTAGGTAAATACCTGAAATGTTATTCCAATTTATTTAACCGCCAAACCGATAAAATAAAATCACCCTGTATGGCCGAAAGTACACGATTCCGTACCGGAGTTCCATCTGTAATTAAACGGCACTAAACCTTTATCTAATCGAGCATCGGTATCGCAAATTTTAATCAAGTAGCAGCGGCAAGCGGAGCAGCTCGCCAAGCCGAAGATATTATTACGATTATCGGGCGAATATTGGCCGTTGTGGCTCGTGCATCACGCTCTCCGACCACTCGGTAGAAGAAATGATATATTTTATTATAACGCGGTGATCGCAAATAAGTAATTACGGCTATTACACCACAATTTATTTCTTTATTAACTGTGCAGGCCCGACGATTCGCCGCGCAACGACCGCTTATTTCAAGCGCTAAATGAAGCAAAATTGCTCTTTTTGTGCTCGTTAGAGATTTATTTAGGTAAGAAATTATGTTACTTATAGGATGGTGGGATTCTTACTGGGCAATCTTCGAAAGGTCATCAAAATAATAAGTCTGAGCTGAAAAATTTCATATTAGCGTATATCTAATAACCTATACAGGGTTCAACATATACAGGTTTGTTCACGACACGGAGTATTGTAGCTAAACGATTAGATTTTTTCAATTTGTGAGTTTTGGGTTCATTCATTAAAAATAATTTTACGCATTTATTTAAAGATACCCAGTGTCCCAAATAAGTAAAAAATATAAGTTATAATAAAAAAATATTATATATATTTTTTTAAATAAAACACCCTGTATATTATTCTATTTTTAGATTCTAATATTAAAATAAAGATAAATTGATTATGGTTTATTACACTTAAACCTTACCGTTTTTGAAATATTTTGAAAATTGCAGTAAAGAATTTAAGGCTTCAATTCTCCAAGGGTATTAAAGGTTTTATTACTAAATATTTACTGAAGATTATTTATTGATCAGATATAGTGTTGCAATAATAAAAATTAAACTACCTTATACAGAGTGTCCAAAAATTTATATTAAATAATTACTAGCTTTAAACGGCAATAACTTGTTTAATTTAAATGGAACATTTTGTATATTTTACGTGAATCAGATGAACAATTTAATTGTCTATCAAATTGTATTATCCCTTTTTTTACCTACCTCTTCAAGTTTTCGTAGAAAATGCATTTCAGTTATAATTTAGACCTCATTTATCACTATACCCATGGAATATTGACATTTTACATTTTTTTAAAGCAACATATACACCTGTGCAAAATCTACAGGTGTTAGAAATAATAATATTGTATGCCCATTTGTTTACAAAAAGAAAACTATTTAACTCTTTGTAAAAGGGTATATCAATTATTACTTAATTATTAATATACCACTATTTCCGCCCAAAAATTAGTTAATTACATACTTAATTGTTTTAATTAATAAATTATTATAAATAAATGTGGATTTGAGTCAGAAATCAATACAATAATAAGTTATGAAAATGAACGCGTCTCTGTTGTTATAAATAAGCATTCGTCAAAAAATGAAATAAAATACAATAGCACAATTTTTACCACACTGTCTAATACATATACAAAATTCAGTTTTTAGTATTGGGAGCAATTATTAATCAACGTAAACAGTCAATTAATGTAGTTTGAATACTGGGATCATATTAATTGGTCGTTTTTAACAAAAAATATTTAAAAACAGTTTTTTTTAGCTTTTAATGAAACAAGCAAACTATATCGACAATATGAGTATCTGTACTCTCTGAAAATGTGTTACATCTTTAAAAATAATCTCAAATGTCAATATTCTATGGGTATAGTAATAAATAATAATAAAAATCTGAAGGAGACTGCTGGCATATATAAAAAAATGAGATCAACTGTGACAGTCAATAATAACAACCAGATTGTCTTTGAAAGCATAGAAAAGAAGAATGTTTGGGAAAAGTATATAGAAGAACTTTTTGACGATGAAAGACCCTCAGCTGATATCAATAACTCACTAACCGGCCCATCGATCACAAAAGATGAGATTGAAAAAGCCATACTTAATTCGAAAAATAACAAAGCGGCTGGGCCAGATGAAATTCCTGCAGAAATACTTAAGCTGCTAGATGAAAGAGGCATTACAGCATTACATAAAGTATTCAATATTATATATGAGACAGGTCACTACCCCAAACAGTGGTTGCATTCTACTTTTATACCCCTGCCTAAGAAGACCAATGCCAGAAAGTGTGAAGATCACAGACTTATCAGCCTGATGAGCCATACCAAAATACCTAAAAATATTTCTGAAAATAATACACCAGAGAATTTACAAAAAATGTGAAAGGGACATAAGCGATTCGCAAATGGGATTCAGACAAGGGTTAGGCACCAGGAAAGCGATAGTTGCAACACAGGTGCTTGTCCAGAACTGCTACGATCAGGGAAAGGATGTGTGCCTGTGTTTCAAACACTACGAAAAGGCATTCGATCGCGTACAGCACCACAAATTAATGCAGCTCCTGAAAAGACTTGATATAGATCATAAAGACATCCAATGCATTAAGAAGTTATACTGGAACCAAACAGCACAAATAAAATTGTCCAATACCATGTCCAATCCCATAAAAGGTAGAAGGGGGGTGCGACAGGGTTGCGTGCTGTCTCCACTCCTATTTAATTTATACTCAAAAGCTATTTTCCAAGAGGCTCTGGAGGACGTGGAAATGGGGGTCAAAGTTAATGGAGTGTGGATTAATAATATTCGTCATGCTGACGATACGGTCTTAATTGCAGACAATATACACGACCTACAACAACTGGTCAACAAGGTAGGAGAACTGAGCAAAGCAATGGGTTTAAACATCAACATCAAGAAAACCAAATTTATGATTATATCCAGAAACCCAGATGTGTTTATAAACTCCATCCTAACATTTAACTCAAGGCCCATAGAAAGAGTAGATAAATTTAAGTATTTGGGCATCTGGCTCTCCGAAGATTGGACATCAGACAAGGAAATTAAATGTCGCATCGGACAAGCTCGGCAGGTATTCTTTTTTGTTTATTCTATGTTTAACACAAATAAATTTTAAATACATAAACGCGGATTTTCCATCCAAAGATATTTTCGTCAAACGTATTACAGATATTACATATTTTAATATGGATATGCCCTCGCTGGCCAAATTAGAGAAAATGAGAGCTTCATGCGTTGGTCGCAGAACGAGTAGAGGCTCCACCGTACAGCACTTGAGACATAAGGGGCAATCAAATCAGCCTTATCACGATTTCGCCCATTAGGTTGCGTATCTTCCCAATTCTTTGAATCGGCGATAGAACCTAAAAATCCAAAAACCAAAGTTAATATATATATAATCTTAAAGCAACTGTACGAAGTATAACTTCACCTGGCACTTAGCAGAACCAGGCAACTTTGACGCGACAATTAGACGAAAATAGCCGACACACACCACCCACAGCGAGTACCTCGCGTACCAAAATATTTACCTTTCGCACTGTTTACGAGTTACGTGCCTCTGACCGCGATCTCGAATCGGTCTCAACCATTAAACGTAAGTAGTACCAGGCTGCAGTACCATGTGTCGAAGTACCCATAAAGTTTGCAATTAAACTTTAAGGGTAAGTCGACCTATATAGACGGACATGTGCGACGTATGTACGTATGTAAGTTGACACCCTGCTAGCGCACCTTGTGTAATAACGAATTGTCGTACTGCTGAACGGGTGGTGTCCCGGTTTCTTATTCTCGTTTGGTGGTAGTACTGGCCCGCATCTAATAAATTTTGCGTAAAAATGTGTTGGTACGTGCGAGGCGGCTCCGCGGCTTTTCATTTCTTGGGCGGTGACGGTACGGTAACCTTGACTTTGCGACGGCTTGGATATGAAGCGTATGTGTGGCGCCGACTAGATCGATATCACCGTTCTTTTTCTCTCTACTGATGAAGTTGGGGGTTATTAAATTACTGACAGAGAATAGGGGCTGTGGCCAATTTAGTTACTAAATAGGCATTAATATTTGATAATCCGTACATATATAAAAGCTCAAACCTCTCTTACAGGGTTTTTTTGTTACATCCATCCCGCTGAAACCAATTTTGATGATTCTTTTCTAAATGAAAGGTATATATTTATATCCAGATTTGTTATAAAGTATTTTTATATTGTTTAATTGCTATTTCTTTGTGTAAAACGACTAAATACTAAAACATACCTGAAAAATACCTACACACAATACCTCCAGAAATAAATTATTTGTCATTGTCAATTGTCAGTAGTGTGTAAGTTAGATTATACAGGGTGTCCCAGAAATAAGTGCAACTATTTTAAGGGGTGGTAGATCTCGATAAAAGAAACATATTTTCTCTTTATCGTTTTTCAAATAAGTCCAAAATAACGGAGTTATTTTACTTTGAAAATTTACAAAAAAAAATGATTTTTTGATAAAATTTTGAGAATCACTGGATCTTTTCTGGATTTTCTGTCTTGTAAATTTAATCTAATACCTATGTTGCCATATTATCAAGGAATTATGTTTTTTAACCAAAAACTAAAAAAAATTCCAAAAAATTTCAAAATTTTCAAAATTTTTTTTCGCGAAAAAAACCTCATAGACGTGTTTCTGGGGTTGAACTATACTACCAGTTAAAATATTTGCACATATTTCTGGGACACCCTGTATATCAAGTTTTTAGATATTTTAGGGGTCAGTTTTTTTTACATTTACCGCCAGCCTTAGATACATAAATATTAGCACAAATGTTCGTTTAAATGACATTAGTGATTATTGAATTAGCTACGCATAGCGATTTTTGGAAATTCATCTTCTTAGAGTGTAAAATTCCTTACTATCTGGTTTAGACATAGCGAGTTTATAAAATTCATACCTTTAGGGAGTACAATAGGGAATGAAAGTTTGCTGTACGAAAATGCATTACTATAACATCTAGAAGTATAAAATTTTATACAAGGGTTTATTTAGTGACATCACTAATATGAACGAAATATTTCTTTCTTAAGAAAAGCGACAATTGAAAAATCAAATATTCAATTGAAAACTTTATATGTCAAAGCTAATTATTTTAGTAAAACAGTTTATATGGGACCATAATGGTTCTATCCATAGAGGGTAAATAGTCATTTCACTATTTATTTTCGAGAGATTTTCTTTTTTCAGATTTTGGAAAAATTCGACTTTGGTTCGAGTTCTAAAATATTCGGATTTTTTTAAATACATGATAATATTTAAAGAGAATAAAAATGCTCTTGAAATTGACCTATTGATGGCTCTTTATAAATTTTATACTACAAAGAGGGTATCTAAATATTGTTAAGGTCAAGGTGTATTACTGGTTGCATAACTGCATTACTGCTACATGCAACCAGAAATGCAACCAGAAAGTAAAAGAAAATTACAGAATTCTTTAGAAAATTCCAGAAACCATCGCCAGGGGGTATATAAGGCTGAAGATAGTCTGAAGTTTGAAGTTTGATAATACCGCGAAATACCGTTAGAGTAATAGTAGTTGCATAAATTGTGTTGTAAATCGTATAAGTTGTGTATACAGAGTGAGACAAATAAATTCGTTAAGTTTTTTATCGTGAGTTTAAATAGTGGACCCACGGAATCCGGTTGGAAACAATTGGTGTCGGAAGTGCGATTCAAGAGGATTTTAAGAAAAAATTAAGTGGATTGGAAGATTTTTAGACCGGATTAGAGTATTTTTATGGTTGGTACAAGGGAACAAGCGAAGAAAATGGAGGAAGTAAGCAAACTATTAGGCGATTTTATGGAGAATATGAGAAGGGAGAAAGCAGAAGAACAAGAAAGACTCCGTAAAGAACGAGAAGAAGAGCGAGCCCGATTAGAAAGAGAAAAGGAAGAGGAAAAACTACGACGTCAACAAGAACAGGACCGGCTTGAGAACATTTTCGAAGATTTGAAAGTTCAACGACAACAAGAGAAACAAGAAGAACAGGACCGGCTTGAGAAAATACTGGGTAATTTGGAAATTCGTTTGGAGGAGCGACGTCAAAAAGAAAGACAAGAAGAACAGGACCATATTCAGAAAATTTTAGAAAATCAAGGAATTAGACAAGAACGGTTGGAGAAAATTGTTGAAGATTTGAATGTGCGTCGCCAGAAAGAAAAATTTGAAGATCAGGACCGTCTTAAGAAAACTTTTGAAAATCAGGAATTTCGACTACAGAAGAATTTTGAAGACCTGGAAAAACGGCAGGAAAATCAACTTCAAGAAACCGTAGAAGATCTTGAGGAACGCCTTCAGCAGAAGATAGAAAGATTGGAGATGGACCTACAGAAGACCAAGGTACAAGTAAAGACACCTGGCGTTCAAGGAACAGCGAACCTTAAGGCCCCGACCTACGATGGACAAACGACATGGACAATGTACCACCGTCAGTTTGAAGCAGCCGCCGCTGCCAACGGATGGATTGACCAGGAGATAGCAGCGGCACTTGTCATCGCGCTGCGTGGCCCTGCCCCGGAACTGTTGCAAACTATTCCTGCAGCCCAACAGCAGGAATACCAAACTTTGGTCGCTGCACTGGACAGAAGATATGGCGACCAACATCGACGCCAACTTTACCAGGCCCAGATCAAGACACGCCTGCAGAGGTCCGGAGAGAGTCTGCAGGAATTTGAAGCAGACTTACGTCGGCTGGTACACCTAGCGTATCCTGAAGCACCGGAAGGATTTAGGGAGGAACTCGCTGCATCAGCGGGCTGAAGGACATCGAATTGCAGAGGGCGTTGCAAATATCCAGATTTTCTACCAGCAGCGAAGCACTGGCCAGGGCGTTGGAAATTGAAGCTGCTTTTAGCGCCATCCCTAGACCGTAGATAAGATCTGTAACGGTCGAGGAACAGCCCGAGAGTACCCACAGAGGTTTGGAGGAGATGTGTAGAAAATTCGACAAACTATGTGAGCTACTAATAAACATGGGAGTCAACAACAACCAGACAGAGAACCAGAGAAGATTGCAGGACATAAGGTGCTTTAGATGTGGCAGGAATGGCCACATCAAACGGGATTGCCGCGTTCAAATGCGATCCCGTTCACCATCCAGAGAACGTAGGCACCAGGAAAACTAAAATCAGTCAATACTAAGGGGCAAGTTCCAAAGTTAACTCCAGCATGGGAAGGTCCTTATACAGTCATCAAGAGGATAAGTGATGTTATGTACCGATTCAACGCTGCCCTAGAAGTAAGATGAAAGTAGTTCATCTGGATCGATTGAAGAGATACCAGACAGGAAACCTTGATCGGGACGATCAAATTTGAGAAGGGGGCAATGTTAAGGTCAAGGTGTATTACTGGTTGCATAACTGCATTACTGCTACATGCAACCAGAAAGTAAAAGAAAATTACAGAATTCTTTAGAAAATTCCAGAAACCATCGCCAGGGGGTATGTAAGGCCCGCGCTTTGACAGTTGGAAGTCTGAAGATATACTGAAGAATACCGCGAAATACCGTTAGAGTAATAGTAGTTGCATAAATTGTGTTGTAAATCGTATAAGTTGTGTATACAGAGTGAGACAAATAAATTCGTTAAGTTTTTTATCGTGAGTTTAACTAGTGGACCCACGGAATCCGTAACAATATGTAAGGAAGGCTACACCATAATTGGATATGGTCGAATAAGATGAAAATGGTGATTATATACACCCATCAAAGCGTCATCTATATTCATTTTCTTTTTCTCGCCTAAGTTTAACTAATTTCATACACCGGTACTTCTAGATGCTATTCGCTGTTCTACCGCCTTCATAAACCAAATTTCTTGTCGCTTCTGAAAAATATACTCCCGGTCGCCGAATGGACCATCAATAATAAGAACTACTCTTTTTACATTTCCCATTACGTCGACTTTCAGCGTTGTCGAGTACAGGTTGGCCAGTAAATCCTGTCATAAATTTCAAAGCATATCCCGGCTTTTTCTCGTTTGCAACATATTCTCGATCGAATCCTTAGTTGAAATTGCTGCGTCGCTCGGAGTTTTAAATCGGCGTACCTGTTTGTTCGGAACTTTCCATATATTATATTGATTGATAATGTTTGGCTGCAAGCATTAAAGTTATAAGTTTATTTAGTGCTAATATTGGTGGGTCTAGATTATGGATTGTATGAGAGAAAGAGAATTTAATCACCGTGACTTTATATGTATAGTCCACCTTTCTTGAGTTATAGCTCATCTCTAGACTTTGACGAAAGCCAGTATCTGAGACAGTTTTATAGAGGTTAGTTCTCCATCTGCAATATCAGTCATACCAAATTATATTATCGCACGAATGTTTATTGTCTCATCGCACTCAGTGATGAGGTGTTCTAGTGTTTCCCCATTTTCTCCACAGAATCTCTATTCACCGTTGTTTCTTAGCATCAGTTCACTGGGGTGTTCAACGAGGAGACAGTGTCCTGTTAAAACCCCGTGAATATCTGAAGATTGTGCTTACTTAAATCTAGTAAAATTTTTGATTTTTCTCGGTCGTATAAGTGCTTAGAAATATCTTCAAGTGTCTTAGACCGTTGGAGGATTCTTCCCATTCCAGGTTACAGATGGAGTTTTCGAGGTTATTGAGTTCCGCTTTAAGTTAGCTTCCATTTATGAAGCAGAACGGTTCTGGCCCAGTTAGTGGAGTGTTCCCTCCTTTTCTAGCTAGATCGTTTAATATTTCATGGCCTTCTATTTCTTGGTGAGCTGAGGCAGGGTAGGAGGTCTCTATTTTCTTTGCCTAATTTGTTCAGCTTTTCTAGGCATTCTTTGACCAACTTCGAATTGATGGTTACTAAGTTGATCGCGTTAGAGTCTGCTTGACTATCGGATAAGATGGCTATTTTTTGTTTTCCCTCTATAATTCCTATCTAAAATAAGTTTTACCATCTTACTATAACGTAGATTTCTGCTTGAAGGAGGCTGGGATATGTTCCATTGGTTCGGAGTATATAGTTTTCGGTCCAAATACTCCTATCTAAAATTAGTGTTTTTAATTCAGCCATGGCACTCTAGATTGAAATTTAAAATACGATTTTTTAAGCGAAAATGTCAACTGTTAGTATATTCCATGCAGAGTGTCATTGACTATCGAATAAAGTAAAAATATACCAAGGGTGCCATTTTCCATTTAACAGGAAGTGACCAAAAATAATTGAAAACGTCAATCAATCCTAATTTCTGTCATATACTAACATACAAAATCTCGTTTTTTTTATGTGTGAAAATAAAAAAAAATATATAGAAGTGAACCACTTTTGAGACGCACCCGGTAGACAAAACTGGGTAAAATCATTAGCTAGATGCAAAAATACGAAGAAAAAAAAATTACATCTCCATTTAATAAAATATTGATTCTTATTACATCAACACCAAAAGTGTGAATTAGGGAATATTCAAGAACTCTATTTTTAGACAACGTTAACTATAGAAAGCTGAAATTCGTATACATAAAGTGGGAGTAACGATATTGAATTAAAAAAGGGGGCAAGACAGGAGTGTATATTCTGTCTCGAATTTTGTTTAATTTTTATGTGGAAAGAGCTGTGGAGACATTTTCACTGAGTCAATCTCCGACAGTCCCATTGGTTTGAAAATAACTGGAATTCCAATTAATAATATCCGATATGCGGATGACATAGTGATATTGGCAGATAATGCAAATTATCTCCAAATCCTTCTAAATAAGCTTAACAATGAAAGGCAAAGACTGGGTTTAAACATGAATACTAGAAAAACTAAATTTATGGATGTCAGCAGAAACAACATTCCAAACACCAGAGTTTACTTAAATGGAGAAGTCGTCAAGCAGCTCACACAATTTAAATACTTGGGATGCATGATTAAACAAACGTAGGATCCAGATCAGGAGATCAAATCCAGGATCGAACAAGCAATAACAACTTTTCTAAAACTTCGAAGGTTTCTCACAGATAGGAACTTGAACTTAGGCCTTAGATACAGAATGGTGAAGTGTGATCCGTTTTGTTATATGGTGTGGAAGCATGGACACTGAAGGTAGCAACAGTAAACACAATTGCAGCCTTCGAAATGTGGATCCTACGAAAAATAAGAGTGTCCTGGGCCGACCGTGTGGGGAATGAAGAAATTCTCAGAAGAGCTGGTCTAGAAGAACGTGAACTCTTCTAAATTATCAAGAGAAAGAAAATAGCATATTTGGGACACATACTACGAGGAGAATGTAATTTCCCAGGGTAAAATCGAGGGAGGCAAAAGGGGAATAGGTTGAAGGAAGCTATACTGGCTGAGAAATATTCGTCACTGGACAGGCATACAGGACTTCCAAGCACTCGAAGTCGCTGCAATAAATAGAACCATCTGATGAGGAGGAAAAATATGAACGCCCACGCAGGAATCTGCACGGCACCATAAGAAGAAGAACTATAGAATCTATGTTTTATTCATTTTAGTTTCATGTTCTAATCATGGAATAGTATCCGAGCGATCGAATCTTCTGCGGATAAGCATTTATTGTATGGCGTTAATCACGTATGAACATCGACGGCATAGGTTATACGCTTCGATTGTGAGGAAAAAGTAGACGATTGCTGAATAAATTCAGATTTGTTGTCATTCCTTATGAATTTAGATGGTGTGCGGCACTTTTTCGACATATGACAAGGCTTATGAATAGGCTATTATTTTTAGTTTTCAGAAAATAAAAAAAACATAGAAAGCCAAATCATTAAACATCATTTAAACAGAAACAAATATTTGTTCTTTAATTTACTGAAAAAGAGAACTCTTTGAAACAAAACAAAAATGAGACAAAAATGTCGCAGAAATTGGATTTGTCACAATTTTGTCGTAAAACATGAATGTTTCTGTCTTGTCGTAGTTTTGCCTGCTTGATCTGGACTCGACATTACTAGTAAAAAAAGCTGGTAAGCTGACTTCCGTTTGGATTCAACACTGTGGTGTTTACAAATAATTTTGTAGTTGTCTCTTCCAGTGGCGCAAAATCCAAACGATTTTCAAGAAACTACATATTCATACACAAACATTTCAAGCATTTTACTTAGGTTAATATACAGTATGTCCCCGGATTGTCTACAAGAGGAAATACTTTTTTATTATTGGCCATTTGAAAAAATTCATTCTTCATAAAAATGTTTGCTTGTTCTAAAACGGTTAATCCAACAATTCCAAATTGCCATACTGTTTTAGAGAAAATTAAGGAAAATATGAACATATTGTTGAATTTCCTAAGTCCTAAAAATCAAAACGCGTTTCTATGGTAATATAACTTCGTTTTCATTCTTTATATCTATTTTATTAATTAACGTCATGTTTTTTGTTGCTTTAAAATGTGAAAGAAGCACAACATTTATTTAGTTCAATGCTGCGGGGAGGGTGATGATAGAGAGTTATCGGAAAATATGGTACTTTAATAATGCTTTAATAACAGCAAAGAATATGACATTAATCAAAATTAATAATAACCATCTGTCAAAGAATGAAATCGAATTGATATATGGACTTTGAGAATTCAACCAGTGCCTTCTATTAAAAGATCAGCCTACGGGCGAGATTTATGACGTCACGCTAGTTAGATATAACGGATTAATAAATATGTTGTAGAATACATGGAAAACATAATTATTCCTCAGATTTTTGGTTTGTATTTTAAAAATGATATAGTTTAAATGAAATATACATAATATTAACTGTATATAATACATAACTACAACATTTTTATAGTAATAAATACTTTGGCAAATAAACTATGAACCATACAAATGCAGCAAATGTTTTACAATGTACAAATTAAATAATGTATAGGTACATAAGATAATGGGTAAAATGTAAATATATTTTAAATTTTGGGGTTTGAAAATCGATCTAATTTAACAAAAAACATTTAATATCTACTAATAGTGATGTATTATTATTTGCATTCACAAAATTTATATGTATATTTTGCAAGTATCAATGTTCGAAAAATTATATTTACAAATAATACAATATTATCTAAAAGGCGTCAGCGATGGCTATGAAATGAAGATCGCTGGCATTTTATATGTTAAATTATTCTAAAATTTTTGATTTTCTTGGGATTTTAGGTTCAGGAAAAACGCTGATTAAGTTTTCATTTGGGTTTTCATTATTTTTATTTGGTTTAAAAAAACGTTTCGGCTAACTATAGCCTTCACAGTGTTGTGTCATATGAGAAAAATAGTGTCGAATATAATCCAAAAATTACATATACAATATAATTCACACCTCATAATGTTTACTGCAATTAATAAACTAATATAAACTTATCAAAAGATGACCACATATTTTTTAAAATTATTATTCTTAACACTAAAATTATCTACATTGACTATGGAGTACGCAGTAAACATTATGTGCGTGGTGTGAATATTTTATATGCAATTTTTTGGATTATATTCGACACTATTTTTTTCATATGACACAACACTGATGGAGGCTATAATGTTAGCCGAACCGTTTTTTTAAACCAAATAAAAATAATGAAAACCAAATGAAAAAATCAATCAGCGTTTTTCCCGAACCTAAATTCCAAGAAAATCAAAAAAATTTAGAATATTTAGAATCAAGGTTCAAGAATATCAAATTTTCCAAGATTGTAAAATTCTAGTTAATTATTTTATGTGTACAGTTATTTAGGGAATGTCATCGATGTTCATTTCCAAGCCAACTAGACGCCGATTTTTTCGATGATACGGTATAATTTTACGTAAAATGTAAATAACATTAGACCAATTAAAACAAAGAAATATGAATTTCTTAGTATTTTTAGTAATACCTTTAGTCTTAAAACTTAATTTTGTATTATGCAAATATACCAATTTTATTGTTATTTTATTCATATTGTATTCAGCCATCACTTAAATATTTGATATTAATTTAGTATTATAAATAATCAATACTATTCATTAAAAATTACTGAACAAATATATGTTATGCTTAACATACATTATATATTATCAAACAAAAACACATTCTTCTTTTAAACTGTATCAGTCCTGTCTTTACAAAAATCTTTTTTAAAATTTGAACTCAAAATAATAATCTTTTTCATGATCTCTAATACACATATTCTTTTATTTTTCCCTAGTTCATAATACCTACTTACGTGTTTGAATCTATCGAAGCTGAACCAGCAACACTTGGAGTGGAGATTCCACAATATGAATAAAATAAACATAATTGTCCAGTTTTCATTAATACCATCATGGGAGAATATTATTTTTAAATTTATTAAAGATATTTTCAATAAAATTCTCTTGATTTATAACTCGTACCCACTTTTCTTGCTCTTCCGGACACTTTAGGCTGCCTAGTATAATAACTATCCTTTCCACCAGGAACACAACAAAGATGAGGCATAGCACCAATAACACACTCCACTTAAGCTTTATTGATGAATTGTTAGAGTCTTAAAAAACACACCCAAAAATCACGATAAGTAAAAAATGTATGGGCACTTTTAGGTTAAATCACTTGCACAACGTGTAATTTTTAAAATTTCTATTTTTTTATGCGAAACCGAGAGTGACCATATATCTGGTAGTAGTTTATGTCACTTCAACACCAAAATAATTAATTAGTTTTTTGCACTACAATAATAAATAATACCAAAAATCAAAGAGTTAAAACCAAAAATCAACCGACAAAATATGAAACGGAATCTAACCCAATATCTAAGTATGTACAGCTGATGAAGTAAACAAGTCCGCCCCCAGGCTGATCTTTTAATAGAAGGCACTGATTCAACCATATTTTCATGTTTTTCTTAATTTTCTTTAAAACGGTAAGGAAATTTGGAAAAATATAAATGAGATTAGCCATTCTAGAACAAGCAAAGATTTTTATGAAGAATGCATTTTTCTCAAAATGTCAATAATAAAAAAGTTTTTCCTCTTGTCCGGGGACATACTGTAGAAAGAATTAAAAAAATGATATATTTAGTACTTTTAATATTTTGTATATTTCATAGTACTTTCTTACTATACTAACATATTTCAAAAGAGCTCAGATGTATGGAAATGTGTAGTTAAATGTCCTGAAATAGAAAACCATTAAAAGAGTTAATGCACTATATAGTTTTAGTGCTGATACCTCCAGGGTATTTTACCTATCTAATACTTCTAAAACGATTTTGAATTTAAACTAGACGGTTGCTTCAAAGTCCATTTAGATTTTATAATTGAGCTTAATTCTTTTTCGAAAAAATATTCCGGCTCGCATCACGTTAAACGCCGCTAAATTGTTTCTGATGATTTTTTAAAATTGTTTTTAATGATAAAACACCTCTTTCAATTTTCTAACATCAGGTTATTTAAAGACCGTTTCAAAATTAGGCGTTTTTCATTTAAGTGAAGATTGTTTGCTTAGATCCTAATTTTATTGGTATTTTAATGACGTACATAATTAGTATTAATGATTTGTACTGTTTAAACGTATTCTTTTATAATATTAAGTAATATAATTTTTACCCACGTTATTTATTTTTGAACCATATTGAATATTATTATATATGTATTACTTTTACAGGGTTTTATACATTTAATTTGGTTCCACAACAGACTTTCACTTGTCAAAATTCCAAGGTACTTCTAGAAGTTTGGGATATTTAAAATTTTGAATTTTAGTTAGCGTTTAATCTATAAATTAATTAATTTAAAATAATGATTATTAAAATCAAGCGTCTAGCCTGTGCCGATAACTAAAAGTCGACACAAAGTTTCTTAGTAGTTTAATTAATTTTGATTGCGCTGAATTCTTTTATAAACTTTAGTATTTCGCTGATTATACAGGCTTTATTGAAAGGTTGTTTTTTATCTTACACCCTGTGCAATAAATTCATTAATAAGTAACTTATTCATTCTTACTTAATTCATAAGTAACTTTTTCTAAAACATTACTTTCGATCAGCACCATTGGATATCTTGTTTTTTGACTCATGTCAACCCATGCCTACGGTAATTTTTAAGAGCGAAATTAAGAGCGAAAAAAGCCCCACAACTAGCCTATGTGCTGAAGCGGGAATCTCTCTCTCTCTCTCTGTCTATCTTTATTCCTACAAGAGGAATGTATGAGGTTTGTCTCCATAATTCCCTGTCTTGTGCTTCATGTACAAGCGTGTGCAGTGGCTTGTGGGTGATCTTTGATAGCTGGTCTATCCATCGGGAGAGCGAGCGGCTTCTTGGTCTTCTTTCCGGAACCTTGCCCTGTATAATGAGCTTTTCCATACAGTCAGTATCCCTCCTCATAACGTGACCGAAATATTTAAGTATACGTGACTGTATAGAAGTTGAGAGGCGTTCTGTGATGTTCAGTTCTTGGATTATGGATTCATTGGTTCGCCGGGCAGTCCAGGGAATTCTGAGCATTCGTCGCCAACAGTACATCTCAGTTGAGTCAATTTTTTTTCATTTCTGACTGTCTCATCATACATTAAAGTGTTTAGATATGTTTTTGTCTCGCCATATCTTTGAGAGTTTTCGCACTGCCACTCTTGTCATTTCACATCTTCTTCTTATTTCGCCTTCTAACGATCCCGTGTTGTTTATAAGTGACTCATATATATATATATATATATATATATATATATATATATATATATATATATATATATATATATATATATATATATATATATATATATATATATATATATATATATATATATATTGACTTACAACCTCAAAACGACCAATGCTCACTACATCAGGTTTGTTGTTGTTTTGCCTGTCGATAATCATAATTTTTGTTTTAGAGGGATTAATTTCAAGTCCAAGTTTCTCGCTTTCATCTTCAACCAATTTTAGAAGCTGCAGAAACTCTTCTTCGTTTCCTGCTAGAAGGACCGTATCGTCTGCAAATCTGAGGTTGGTAATTTTGTGACCAATAATTGTTGTCCCCCCTTGCCAATGTTCCAATGCCCGTCTCATGATATATTCAGTATATATATTGAATAACTGAGGAGATAGTATGCACCCCTGCCTAACACCACAGGTAGGCTGGAAGTCTTCCGAAGTAACGCCATTGATGGTAATTCTACTTTTGGTATTTACATAGAGATTCTGGATCAATGAAATCAAATGAAGAGGCACGCCCATTTCTTTAAGAACCATCCATAGTTTTGACCATTTCACTTTGTCAAAAGCTTTTCGATAGTCTTTGAAAGAAATATAGAGCGGATTGTTAATTTCTCGGGCCTTTTCGATAATCTGACGGACATTCAAAATTTGTTCACGTGTTCCTCGACCTCTTGTGAATCCTGCTTGCCCTGGAGGGATTTGTGGTTGAAGCGGGAATAGAGCCGATTAAATATAGGAGGAAGCTAGCGCAATCCTACCTCACTTCGGCATTGGCAAATCCTAGCCATATAATGAGAGAAAAAATGCTATCCCGTCATATGGAAGAACATCTGCCTATGATAATCAATGGAATCCCTTTCGAAAATCCTCCATGACTAATACCCGAAACTGAAATAATATTAGACCTGAACAAACTAAAACGTCAAGACACATCGACTGAAATATACCAATAAAAGTTCCAGAAAATACTAGACCATCAGTACAACGAAAAAATTGTTATAATGATGACTCCAAAACACAAACTGGTGCTGGATGTGTAATGATTACCAACGGGTCAGCTTTCCAATGTCATCGAGGAATATAATCAATCTAGAGTTTTAATTGTTTCTAACTCTTTAGAGATCGTGTCTAAAATTAGTGACATATTTGTCCATGATCCTCTGAAACAAAAAATTCAGACGCTTATTCGAGAGTGCAGCGAAAAGGGAAACAAACTCACGTTTGTTTATACTCACACTAATATACTTGGCGACACAATGGCAGATGAAGCTGCTAGAATAGATACCATTGATTTCCCTTATATTAGTAAATATGATCTTAAAGTACTACTGCATAAAAGAACAGAAAGGAGATGGCAGGATGAGTGGGCAGGTAAACGTTCAAAGCTTTGCGCAATAAAACAGGATCCGTCAACCCTATCCTTACGTCTTGCACTAGGAGGAGCGGATGAATCGAGAGTGCATCGTCTTCGTATTGGGCATACTGCGGTGACTCATGCGTATTTACTTAACAGAGAAATCCTCCAATGTGTATAGTCTGTGATGTAGATAAAAGATATGATAAAAAACAACTTTTCGATTAACCCTGTCGTAAATAAGTCAAATACTAAAGTTTATAATAAACTGAGTTACCAAATTAAAGTTGATATATTTGTATACAGTTTGTTAAAAATATCGAGAAAATAGGGCGAAAAATAAAAAAAAGTATCATTTCAAACTTGACCAAAAAATTTTCCTTTGCGTTTTTTTGCATTTGAATGTAGATCCAGAAAATCTAAAACTGAGTCATAGTTTATCTCGTTTTAACAATGCGAGTACAGAAAAAAATATATAGAATATTAAATATTCGAACACATAAAATAGAATCAAATATTTATGAGTTCTTTTCTGCCTGTTGCCTCCTCCGCTAGTGTCACCGAACTTTTCAAAAATCCAAAAGCAAACCGCCTTTTTTTCTGCGAACCGATAAACTACTTTGAAGTCATGAAAGACCCCTTAACAGGCGTGAAGTCAGCATAAATACAGTCAGAAATCGCACCGTGACCATTCTATTACCAACTGTCAACATCGCCGTACCACTTTTAATTGTTCTCCCCGTTTAATTGTCTTTGGCTTGTGCCGTATTCGTACTTCTTCCTTATCTGTTGCTTCCTGTTGGACATAAATAGACTTTAGACCTTTTCGAACACCGCTCCCATCCCATCAACAATAGCTCCTACTGTTGTTTCATTTTTACCGAGATTATCGCTCTGTACCTATGTCGTAAAGAGAGACAAGGTCGCTTTACTGTATACTGGAACTTTGGTGCGTTACGCCATAGCAGAGTCGGAAATAGATTATTACAATGGTTTTATCGTGTCGGATATATTGCGGGCCATAAATAAAGAGGTGATATTTTCTTTGGTTTCCCGATGTCGGTCGGAGTTAGATAATGGACAGGGGTGTCGAGATGGCTGGGCATCGTTGCCGAAAAAGGTTTTTGCGATTGTTTTGCGCGAGGAAAATGAGGTACTTTGTTCGTCAGGTCGAGTTTACAGTTGTAAAGATATTGTTGTACAACATCACTGTAAAATCCTAAAATATTTTTCAAACAAGGGATGTTAAGCTATACCAAACATTTGTTACGGTTTAATTTTTATTGAAAGTGAAACTCATTTCAGGCAATTCGTAAAGGTACCTCTTCTGTTAATATTTGTTTTTCAAGATTCAAATAAAATTAATAATTGTTGAATAGCATTTTCTAATTCTGATATTCAAATAATTATATCGTTGTTTTGCTATTAAAGGTTTTTCATGCAATAAAAAAATTGAGAAAATTTGACTATAGGACGCGTCTCAAAAATGTCTCACTTATATAACTTTTTTATATTTTTCAGATAAAAAATGAGATTTGGTATGTGGGTATATGACATAAATTAGGATTCATTGACGTATTCAATTGTTTTTGGTCACTTCCTGTTTCGCCGGAAATGACTTTTGATTTTTAAATGGCACCCTCCGTATAGTTTTACTTTATTCGATAGAAAATGACAATATGAATATAATATGTCAACTTTTATCATTTCAACTTTTATCATTTTTTTTGTCAACTTTTATATCATATGTCAACTTTTAACATTTTCGCATATAGTTTATTTGAAATTGTAACATGCGGTTCATAACGACAATTTGAATTCCTGCGGTTCATAACGACAACTGGAAATACCAAGTGTGTGGTTGTGATACCAAATTATTCTTAAAAAATGCTTTTCCCAAATATGCTAATAAGCCACCATTGTTCCATTTGAAAAATTCGAGGTATGATTAAAAATACGATTTGGGCACCGGCCAGGACAAGACACGAAAAAAATTAGACGGTCAAATATATTTTTCATGCAAAAATTACAATGAAAGAATCGAAGTAATGTAATACCGTA
The DNA here is from genome assembly GCF_002938485.1 of Sitophilus oryzae. NCBI lineage: Eukaryota > Metazoa > Arthropoda > Insecta > Coleoptera > Curculionidae > Sitophilus > Sitophilus oryzae. The sequence goes on from NW_022147124.1 coordinate 130,668, forward strand.
TGATCGAAAAAAAAAGGCGTCCAGTTGGCTGGGAAATGACGCTCGATGACATTTCCCATAAAAATTTACATATAAAATGACAGCGTTCTTCATTTTATGGCCATCGCTGACGCCGTTTTTTTTTCGACCATACGGTATATTACCTTCTTTGATTTTTCAAACGGCAGCACATAAAAAATCATATTTAAAATAAAATTATAAAATATAATATACTCTGTTTGACGAGATAGGGAATATTTCAGAAAAAAAAAACAGATCACGTCCCTACCAATCCATATATATTTTACTACAAAGTTTTTAATATTAAAAAAAAAACTATACAGTATGTCCCCGGACTGTCTTTACAAGAGAAAAACACTTTTTTATTATTGACATTTTGAGAAAAATACATTCCTCATAAAAAATTTGTTTCTAAAATGGTTATAAAAGTTCTAAAATGGTTAACCCTGTTTATTTTTCTCCAAATTTCCATACCGTTTCAGAGTAAATTAAAAAAAAAAAACATTAGTGGTATTTCGTTTTCATTCTTTGATAAGTTGTTATTCGTAGAATTTTAATTAACGTCATATTTTTTTGTTCTTTTAAAATGTTAAAGGAGCACAAAATTTATTTGGTTCATTGCCACAGAAAAGGCGATGATAGTTATCGGAAAATGTGAAAAAGTTTAACAACAGTAAAGAATATGAAATCAAAATTAGTAATGAATATCTACCAAAGAATGAAATCGAATTGATATTACCACAGAAACGCCTTTTGATTTGAAAAAATCAACCATATTTTTATGTTTTTCTTAATTTTCTCTAAAATACCGTTTAGGAAATTTGGAAATTATAAACGGGTCTGACCAGGCAAAATCGGGACAGTTTGATGAGTTAATTAACAAAACAACAGCTTTTGCACAATACGGCTTTACAAACTATCATCAAATGTATTATACTTTCAGCTTCAAATTCGAGTTACCCTGTACATTATGTACTAACTTCATATAGGCCACGGGACGAGCACGCCCAGTTCTAAAAAAACTTAGCCGCTATTTGTCTAGCTCTTTTGTTATCGGACCTTACCGAAAGATAATTAAATTGTGGTAGGAAGCTTTCGGAATCCGTTTATTAAATCTAATCTAACAAAGGGGTTAAACGTCATGATAATAACCCCTTGAGCCGGTTAATAGGAAATCGTTTGATTATGTTTTTTTACGAAATTGATGATCGGTACGGTCATTAGCTGAACAACGTCCCGGTAGGTTTTTTTTCTTGTTAGTTTTTACTTAATTAAGTTTTTTCATAGGTCAGCTTTAAAATGATAAGGACTGTTTAGTTGTGATCTTTTTCCGAACAATTTGGCTAGTCACTAAAGACAAATTCATCTAATTTAATTAGTGGGTGCAAAAAGTAATCTGTGGATTGTTGAGACTTAAAGAAGCTGGGTTTGTGTGGTCGTTAATGCCAAAAAGGAATAAAAATACTCTCATTCTCAGGATATTTTCTATCTTTTTTTATACTGCGTCTCCATTTCGGAGGTGTGTTAACACCGGTCGATTAGTGATGACTAAATGCAAACCCAAGACCCAATTGTTTTGGTTTTGGGTCTTTGATCATTGTGTCTTGGTCTTGGTCTTGCAGGCTAGCAGTAGGCTTGGTTTTGATCCTGCGGGGTCTAGTCTCGATCTTGCAATTTTGTAAAGTATTTTAAGGGACTAATAACATTTTGACAGCCGCCGCGCCGGCAGCAATCGATAATCACCCCAAATATTAAGCAGTTACCCGGATCTTAGCTTGTTCGACGCCCAATGTTGACATATTGCTTAGAAAGATTTAAAAACGACTTAAAAAATTCAGATTAAAAGTAAAAAACTTACCTAAAATTAGAAAACGAGCTTTTAGTATAAATTACTAAATGCAAAATTCTTGCCTTGGGCTGCTGTATTTTTCAATTTTCGAAAATCGAAAAAAGAAAAAAAATGTTGTTTGTCGTTAAAGGGGGAACCAACTCCAACTCCCACGGCCGGTTTCTGGGCTTACCCTTCATCAGGTGGCCTGTCCAGAGGTCGGTTCTCCAACGAAATCCTTAATATCTGAGCATGCTCATAATCTTCGTCTGAATTATAAGGTGAATTATTTGATATTCTGGCCTGAGCATCTCATTATCATTAATTTAACTGTAGCATCTCATTTAACTTTTAATAATTTTTGCTACATTCAATTCAGCTCTTCTGCTTTATATTATATTAAATTTTTGAGATGGCTATCGGCCTGTTCCACTGCGACCTTTTCATATATATTGTGGCTTTCTTCTGATTCCCTTCGCTTAGATTACATTCTCTAGTCCTATCCTTTTCAAAAAGTTTATCAACGTCGAAACTGAATTTTTCATATGGCTTTTTGTCAATGGTCTGTCATTGCCTATATAGTAGGTACACGCACATTTGCCAAACTGTTGCATCGACATAAAATATGTTACCTATTAATTATACTTAATAGTGTTAATAGGTTAATCCTTCTCGGTCGCGGTCTTTCTGTCAGTGCTTATCAAATATACTGTAAACTTTGGCATAAGTTCTACTATGAATGTTTTCGCCTGTTTCTGCCCTGTTGGATTTCTCCATCATTCTATTTTGCTTACCTACCGTTTTGTGATAATTCTTCTGACTGCTTTCGCAACGGTCCAGAAGGGGTTTTGGTGTTATGAATTGCATTAGTGAACGTTGTTTAGCCTGTTCTGCTTTACTCATGTCCTTAAGATAAGATATTTTCGACATTCTTCTAGTTCTTCCCGTTGCATTAATGTTTCCTTGTGGGGGATGTATACTAGATACAGATACGACGCGAGACGCGTCTATTCAACATAAAAAAAAACTCAGGGCAATGATGACTGCGTTCTAGTTGCAAAAATGTTATAGCAGTTACAAGAAACGCTGAACACATTTACCTGCGCATACGAGGCTTTGGGCCATAAGCTGAATATCGATAAAACTAAAATCAAATGCACTCCCCGGGAAAATCATAACAATGTTATAAAAATCGATGGAGAACGATTAGAATATGTAGCGTAATTCAATTTTCTCGGCAGCATGACTTCGGACAAGGCCAATATCGTCTCTGAAACTTAGCACAGAATTAGCAGCGCCTCAAGAGCATTCTGGAAACTAAAAGTACGGGTTTTCTACAATCCTGACTTGAGCACAAAAACGAAACTTGATGTGTATGTATTGTATTTGACTAAGAGTATTTGACTAAGAGTGGGTCCCATAGGGGACCCTCCACTGAGGCCGCGAGGGCCTATTGTGGCTCAGTTTCTACAAGCTCTAATTTACAAGAGCGTCAAAGTTCATCCTCAAGACCCAGCCTCTTAATATAGGCCTTTATGTCTGAGGGCGATATGTCTCCTAGGTCTGATAGGTCTAGCATGGGTTTGCCAAACATCTCAAACCTGGTCCTGCTCCCAGCGGGGCAGGTACACATAACGTGCTTCATTGTTTCATCATCTTCCATACAGAGTCGGCATTCGGCGTCTTCTACCAGTCCCGTCCTCTGTAGGTGAGATCTCAGCCGGCAGTGGTCCGTGTACACTGCAGTGAGCACACGCGTTCCATTCCTACCGGCCTTTAGGAGTTCTCCTGTTCTATGTTTGGATGGCCCTGCTAGGATTTTCTTGGCATGCTCCATTCCGGGACTGTCATTCCAGTCTCGGAATGTCTCACCCCTAACCCATTCACAGAGCCTGTCTCTTGCGAGATTTTTAGGAACCCTAAGTGTCGGTTCTGGGCCCACGAATGGCGAGCCTACACCAATTTTGGCGAGGGAATCAGCACGTTCATTTCCCTCTAGGCCGACATGTCCCGGTATCCATATTAGCGACACTTTGTTCCTATCTCCCAGTATATTGAGTAGTTTCTTACATTGAAGAATCGTCATACACGTGCTTTTCGTTGCCTCAAGTGCTTTCAGCGCGGCTTGACTATCCGAAAATATGCATATTGTTTTCCCGGTGTATTGCTGTTCTACCAGCAGTTGCACACAGGTTTCAATAGCATATAGCTCAGCTTGGAAGATCGTGGTGTGTTTTTGATGTGTATGTACAAAGCAATAATAATCCCCACCATGTTATATGGAAGTGGAACCTGGGTGCCGTAAAGCCAGCACATGAACGCATTAAAAAAGTTGCAACAGAGTCGCCTAAGCAACTGTTAAGAATAAAATGGTACCACCATGTCTGAAACGTATCAGTCCTTGAAAAAGCTATCTGCGAGAGCGCTGAATGATTACTAAATCCCGCTTAAGATGGGCTGGTGACATATGCAGGATGCAAGAAAACTGCCTACCGAAATCTCTTCCTTACAGTGAGCTTATAAACGGTAAAAGGAAACCGGGTGGACAATTCAAAATGTACAGGGATATTTCCATAAAAAGGGGATAACCATGCAGAATCGGTGGATGGAAGGAAGCAGTCAAACTCAGTTAACAACGACAACCAAAAAGTAGAGAGGCAACAAAGTAATGAGATTTTTGGATGTCCGGAGTGCGGAAGAGAGATAACATCACGTATCGGACTTTTCAGTCACAGAATAGCTCATGAAAGAAAACGCCTTGCGTAACCATCATCTTATGCGTGTCAAATACTCGTCAGCGAGTAATGGCAATGAATTAATATTTACTTGTCCACTCAAAGTAACAGACTGGGTAGCGAATACTGAAAATATAATATGCCTCGTTAGGCCAGCCATTGAGCCATAGCCACCATTGGCTATACTTCAAAAGTAAATAGTATTTTCAGTCATTTTTTGAATGACGTTTGTTGAAATCTTCCCTATCTAGTAAGCCATTTTTTTTTTCAATTTAAATAAAATAAATTGTTTTGTTTTATTATGACCAAAGCTGTGAAATAAAGTAGAAAATCTACACAATTTTACCAACGTTAACACTCACTAGACATTCGTTATTTTTTAACTTGGAAATTGGCTGCAGTACAGTAGTAGCGTCTAGTAGCACTAAACCAATATTTCAATTCCGAAGTACTGAACAAGTGATTTAAATCTCCGTTCGAGTTAGTACAGCGGCTCCTCGTTAGCTTTCGTAGTACCGTTTCGCTGCTTTACTTAAAAGATTTCACGGTCGACTGAGAAAGGTACAAATGATGAATCGCATAATTTACGTCAAGATATTCGTCCGACGATTAAGATTGATACTACTTACGTTTTATTATTTTTTTTGCTTTAATGAAATATTTATGCGCAAACGGTCATTACGTTATTGGCGAATATTAATCAGATATCGTTTTTGCCGGAAAATTGAGCTTGTACCGGGCGAATCATTAATTAATTGATCAAATTTCTGGCCGTTGTCTTTTTCGTCATTTTGCCCGGTATTAAAGGCATTTTAAAAGCAAATGAGATGCAGTAGATGTTTCCAGGTAACTGTACACCAAAATCAATATTATGTAAAATGATTAATAATGCGATGAGGCCTTAAAGCGCTCGCTTTTATGCCCGTTTAGTTTAACGAGAATACATTTTGTGATTTTGGAAAATGTACAGAGCTCTCCAAAAATATTTCCCATTAACAGAAAAATGGCTTTAGTAATTTGTGTACATTGTAGTTTGAAGTTATACAGGTTGAGTTTTAAATAAATCCAAATATTTTTGATGAATCGCATAATTAATTATGATTAATAAAATTGCATTTTTCTCATCAAGGAAGCCGAATTCGACAAAATACCAAGAGATAACTTTTAATTGGCATTAGACGGCATACACAATCAAAAGAAAAAAAGTCAGAGACGAACATGTTTTTTTGTAAAATATTCCAGTGATAACCCATATGCACGTCCCTGATCCACACTTTTTCAGCATTATAATATGTTGCACATAGTAACTTTTTCTCTAATTTTTTTATTCGAATTTAATTCGAACCACTAAAAGTAATTGGAGGAAAATTATAATAAATCGAAAGATTATTAAGAATTTAACACCCTGTAGCCAAGAGCCAAAGCAGAATTGGACATATGTTGCTAAAAAATGGATCAATTTCGAGACATATCTAAGGTATGTCTGTTTCTTTTTGAAAATATAATTTTTATTCTGATTTTGTATCTAAATTAGATTCTAAAATTCTTTTAATTAACAGATTGTGTAAAAATTTCTCTATTTCGAAAAGCTATAGAAATATGTCCTTACTAAATAATCTCCAACAATAACTATATATTCTTAGAACCTAAAATGTACACTATTTATATTTTTAAATCCTTAGACGCCATAATGACGGGCTAAACATGACAACATCACCACATTTGCTTGTGGAAATTGTTTGTGCACTATGTTGTAAAATAATGTAAATGAAAAGTCTTATTTGCCAAGCGAGCTTAATTTCAGTTCTCTTTGTACTTGGTACATCTGAATAAACCATTTTTTTTTATTTATGATCGTTAGATAAGAAAAAAATGAATCATTACAATTGTTTGCCATTCTATAGATGCGAAATAAATACGACTATAGGCTAATTCTTTTCTATGGAGCCTTGAAAAAAAAAATATTAATGATATTTTGGCCTATAAGGTGGAAAGAAAAACAATACAAATTAGGCCGTATATAATTTTCTTTATACCAAATGATGAAACTGTAATGAATTGGAAAAAACAAAAACAGTCACACTAATAAATACATAGGTAGACAAAAGGCATATTCTACCTGCTAAAATAATTTGAACTGTCTAGTCAAAAACAAATCCCTCCTACGATACACTTTCACCTAAATTAAAATCGTATTTTTCTTGAACAAAAACGACTCTTCTCACTGTAATTCACGGAGAACAAACTGCACGCCCTCAACCATTGACTATTCCATTCCACAGAATCGTTCCATTGATCCTCTACTAATGGTTTCAGAAAACTATCGGTCAACGACGCTATTAATTTCTCGGGTCCTAACTACACACTCCACACAAAAAACAAAATCTAACTATTTCGCAAACGACATTTAATTTCGTAGAGAGATATTTTGGGAGAGGACAATTATTTTTATAACGTTTTTGTTTTGGTCTCCGTCCGAAAATTACAGGGGATGGACAGCAATCGGGCAAGATTGTAGACCAGTGAAAGGTTTAATGGGTGCTGCGGTTGTGTTCTCCAATTTCCGAAATGACACCGCTAATGCGTTTTATATTCAATTGAGCTTAGGTTTTCTCCGCTTTTTCGGAATGCGCAATAAAATCAAGTGTTATTAAGTTGATTGTGGCGGTGCAGTTAACATTTCCGTTCGCAGTTTGCAATGTCGGGATGAGAAAAATCAAAATTGAAGGTGCTGCAATGAAACGATACGTTAAAGTAGACGTTTAGTTTTCAATCTTACTTTGCCGTAAAAGATTGGGTATTTCGCCACTGAAACACTGATAAAAAAGATAGACTTGAACTAAAGTCGTCATCGTTCTTGAAAAAACAAATTTAGTGGCAAGAGAATTTATTTTAGCGTAAAAGAAAATATTTTGTCTGAAGAAGAACTCTCTTAACTCAAGAAAACTTGTTCTCTTGAAAAATTCGAAAATTTCTCTTGAATCTCTTTTCATTCAACCAAGTGCAAGTTACTTTGTTTTAAGATAATAAGAACAATACACTAGGAAGTACTTCATTCAAGAAACATGGCCATTTTTCCAATAGCTAAATACTCTTTTGATGAAAAATAATAACGACATGCAAAGACAATGACGAAGGACGGTATATACAATCAGTCGGTATGGCAGTCCGATCAGTCGTCGCATTTCATAGGTCGCACATCATAATTTTGCATAATTTGCTTTTTAAACGCATATCGTATAACAAATTAGTGATCGTTATTAACATGCATTTGTCATTTTTTATGGACACATTTTAGAATATATGGATTGTTTAAAGGAGTTTCTGAAAAAAATGGAAATTAGAGCATTTATTGCCTATATTTGTAGGTAAGAGACATTTACCTAATGCACCTGTTTAGATAATGCATGTGTGACTATAGATAGAATAAGAATATAGAATAAGATTTTTTTATGCAAATAATTACAAAAATTTTAGAATTTCAAGTCGTCGCGTCGTATTAAAAAATTCAAAATGTGACCAATGTTTATAATTTTAATAATTTATTTGCTTTACTTTGATTAATCGTGATGTAACATTTTTTTGTAATTTATAGAGTGATGAACCACCCCAAAAAATACCAAGGAGTGAAGAAGCAGAAATAACTACTATCGAGGAAAATAATATCACTTTATATATATATATATATATGCTTGTATAATATGATGTGTAGACTTCTCTTAGATCAAAATAAATTTTAGTTGGGTCAATAGTATTCGCTATTGGTTTAAGAAAAGTGTCTCTTTAATCAAGAAATGTCCCTTTTTAATCAAGAATTTTTGCATGAATCAAAGAAACTATTGTTCTTGTAGCAAGAACTTCTTTGCATATTCATTTTGGGTCAAGAGTGAAATACTTTGGACAGATAGATTCTTCTATTCTCTAAAGTAATTTTTTAAAGCTTATGAAAAGATAGTTAATGCTTTGGGCAAAGAAACGTCGTTCTTGGCCCTATTGAAAAGCGCCAATCTTTTGGGTCAAAGTCCCGACCCCCGAAAGTCGAGTTTCGACTGAGAGATCCTTTTTTTCAGTGAAGAGACATATAAAAAAATAAAAAAGTTTTTGTAAAATACCAATGCAAGAAACCGGCTTTTAAGTGGCTATTTACTCACAAAACAAATTTACCTACTTAATCAACTAAAATAATAATAATACTACAGGATGGTCCGAACGGTATTCCGCAAACTAGTCTGCAGATAAAAGTCCTGTATAAAACTACTGCTTCCTTATGCAAATAACATCATTATTAATAGGAAGTCCGATATCGTCGTTATTATCGAAGATATGATAAACAGTGTTATATAAATGTTGTATGGTTTATAAAGATGTATAACATAAAAATATTTTATTGTATATAGGGAATCTCAAAAAAAGTAATAATAATGTTTTAATTTTTATAAATTGCAATAGCCTATTTTTCTGTATCCAGCCGGATTCAGCATACGATTCTTCATGTAGTACACTATTTTTGTTCTAAGCATTACACGATGTTGGCATGCTATTGCTTATTTACTATTGTATATACAGGGTATATACAATGCTAATATTTAAGGGAGCGATTCTAACCTACTATAAGAGAAAAAATCTTTATGAAACTTGATATACGTTTTCTATGTATCAAATCCGATCTTTTTTGGTGTACAAATAATTTAAATTATTTCAACCAGTGCCGTTCATGCGGGTTTTATATTGAACATTTTTGGAGAAAAAGTGGTACATCGCTGACTTCTCTTAAAATAAGAATTATTTTCAAAATCTTCATTCTTTTCTAAACATATTTTATCTCTTCGTTAAAAAAATTAAAGCCAGTTAGCTTAAGGGTCAAATCGCTGAAAATTTGATGTGGTGACTGTTGTGTGGAAATGTGTATCGACTGGAAAGAAATTAACAAACAAAACCATTTTTTTGTATATAAAAATAAGTATTTTAGTGCATGGAAGACGTGTATCAAATTTAACATCAGAAATATTCTGAAAAAAAATAGAAAATTTGACCACACTGTATCTGAAAAGTTAAGATGTTTAGGACATACATTCATATGAAGTTTTTTTTCTTAAAATAGGTTCAAGTATCACCTCCTTAAATATATAACATGTCATTAAGTAACACCCTGTATATCATTGTAACATATAGATCTAACTTCAGATATGCGAGCTGAAGTCTCTACGAAGAAATTAATGTTAAACAATTTAATTTTTATTAAGAAAATTTATATAATTTTATTAAATCACCTCCTAGTACACTCTATACAGCACAAGACATTTTGACGTAATAATCATAATGTTTAATATTTTATCACTTTCTACTACATCTCGGCGTTTCATGAAATATTTCGCTCCTATCCTCAAGCCAGGCAAGTTATTATACTCTCTAAATCCGAGAGGAGGGCTATACGGCAAACTTTAATTCTATTTACGAGAAAATCACCAGAGCTTTATACTATATAATTACCGTTGCTTTACTTTCGGTTATAATCTCGGCTCGCCATAACACGGCCATGTCAAAAGGTCGAATGTCTTAAAGATAACGAGGTATGAGTTCGTGTTTATACGCCTGTATCGTCTTGACGTATGCTAAAATAAAACAAGATGGGAAGTTGTTGAAACGGAGTACAATATCTGCTCGCTCGAGTTTTATTATTCCTTTAATTGCGCCCACAGCTGTCTAAATAAGCTGTCCAAACAATTATAATACACAGTAAGAATAATTTCAAGATGATAAAACTAATTTAGCACATTACAGTAATTAGTATTAACTTTGTATAGCCTAAACATCAAATTTAGTGATTACCATAACTGTGATATAAAGAGAAGACATGTGGATGTCTATTTCATTGATTAAATTGTTCGATTGTTATATAGCATTAACTGTAGATTTCCTGGAATTGAGTGATTAAAAAATTATCATAATTATTTTTTTTCAAATGGAAACCCAGTTTTTTATTTCACTAGTTAAACAGTTTTTCAATTCGTTACTTTTTGGTTATACATCATGCCTAAAATTAATCTTCTTTAAGTTATTTAGATCACTGCCGTTCTTTAAAAGATCAGCCTGGGGGCGGACTTTTGTTTACTTCATCAGCTGTACATACTTAGATATTGGGTTAGATTCCGTTTCATATTTTGTCGGTTGATTTTTGGTTTTAACTCTATGATTTTTGGTATTATTTATTATTGTAATGCAAAAAACTAATTATTTTGGTGTTTAAGTGACATAAACTACTACCAGATATATGGTCACTCTCGGTTTCGCATAAAAAAATTGAAAAATTGAAAAATTACACGTTGTGTAAGTGATTTAACCTAAAAGTGCCCATATATTTTTTGACTCATCGTGATTTTTGTGTGTGTTTTTTAAGACTCTAACAATTCATCAATAAAGCTTAAGTGGAGTGTGTTTTTGGTGCTATGCCTCATCTTTGTTGTGTTCCTGGTGGAAAGGATAGTTATACTAGGCAGCCTAAAGTGTCTGGAAGAGCAAGAAAAGTGGGTACGAGTTATAAATCAAGAGAATTCTATTGAAAATATCTTTAATAAATTTTAAAATAATATTCTCCCATGATGGTATTAATGAAAACTGGACAATTATGTTTATTTTATTCATATTGTGGAATCTCCACTCCAAGTGTTGTTGGTTCAGCTTCGATAGATTCAAACATGTAAGTAGGTATTATGATCTAGGGAAAAATAAAGAATATGTGTATTAAAGATCATGAAAAAGATTATTATTTTGAGTTCAAATTTTAAAAAAGATTTTTGTAAAGACCAGACTGATACAGTTTAAAAGAAGAATGTGTTTTTGTTTGATAATATATAATGTACGTCAAGTTGTCAAGCATAACATATCTTCAATTTGTTCATTAATTTTTAATGAATAGTGTTGATTATTTATAATACCAAATTAATATCAAATATTTAAGTGATGGCTGAATACAATATGAATAAAATAACAATAAAATTGTTATATTTGCATAATACAAAATTAAGTTTTAAGAATAAAGGTGTTACTAAAAATACTAAGAAATTCATATTTCTTTGTTTTAATTGGTCTAATGTTATTTACATTTTACGTAAGAATTATACCGTATCATCGAAAAAAATCGGCGTCTAGTTGGCTTGGAAATGAACATCGATGACATTCCCTAAATAACTTTACACATAAAATAATTAACTAGAATTTTACAATCTTGAAAAATTTGATATTCTTGAACCTTGTTTCTAAATATTCTAAATTTTTTGATTTTCTTGGGGTTTAGGTTCGGGAAAAACGCTGATTAAGTTTTCATTTGGTTTTTCATTATTTTTATTTGGTTTAAAAAAAACGTTTCGGCTAACATTATAGCCTTCATCAGTGTTGTGTCATATGAGAAAAATAGTGTCGAATATAATCCAAAAAATTACATATACAATATAATTCACACCTCATAATGTTTACTGCAATTAATAAACTAATATAAACTTATCAAAAGATGACCACATATTTTTTAAAATTATTATTCTTAACACTAAAATTATCTACATTGACTACGGAATACGCAGTAAACATTATGTGTGTGGTGTGAATATTTTATATGTAATTTTTTGGATTATATTCGACACTATTTTTTTCATATGACACAACACTGATGAAGGCTATAATGTTAGCCGAAACGTTTTTTTAAACCAAATAAAAATAATGAAAACCCAAATGAAAACTTAAATCAGCGTTTTTCCCGAACCTAAAAATCCCAAGAAAATCAAAAATTTTAGAATAATTTTACATATAAAATGCCAGCGATCTTCATTTCATAGCCATCGCTGACGCCTTTTTTAGATAATATTGTATTATTTGTAAATATAATTTTTCGAACATTGATACTTGCAAAATATACATATAAATTTTGTGAATGCAAATAATAATACATCACTATTAGTAGATATTGAATGTTTTTTGTTAAATTAGATCGATTTTCAAACCCCAAAATTTAAAATATATTTACATTTTACCAATTATCTGATGTACTTATACATTATTTGTACATTGTAAAACATTTGCTGCATTTGAATGGTTCATAGTTTATTTGCCAAAGTATTTATTACTATAAATAGGTATATATGTTGTAGTTATTAACTGTATATTATGTATATTTCATGTAAACTATATCATTTTTAAAATACAAACCAAAAATCTGAGGAATAATTATGTTTTCCATGTATTCTACAACATATTTATTAATCCGTTATATCTAACTAGCGTGACGTCATAAATCTCGCCCGAAGGCTGATCTTTTAATAGAAGGCACTGTTTAGATTAACCCATATTTTTTTGGATTTATCTAGTTTCCTTTAACATTAAGTGTCAAACAATCAGACAAATTATTTCCTTCTGTCAGAATACTAATTATTTGAATATCATGTTTTCATTTCAATACAAATTAACGTTCTTCTTGGAGATACCGCGTCGTATAAGAGGCATTACCCTGTATAATTCGATATCAATCAAATATTAAATGATGAGACTATAAGTAGAATAGGTATAGTTTATGCATTGAATTTGTTTATTTCAATAAATGTAATTGAAAAAAAGATCAGCTAAAAAGGGAAAAACTAATAATTTACTGAAATTACAAAAATAAAAAATTAAAAGCAATAGGAAAAAATGGGTAAACATTTTAGTATTTTGTCTATAAAACACAATACAAAAGATTTCATATTAATACATTGAAAGTAATTGAATTCCGAGGTAAACATTTCCGGGGACTCCACTAGTTTGTGTGGACAGAATTTATAATCGATTGTAATTTCAAAGACTAGATGGCGTCGTTATTTTTTCAGTCATACGGTATTCATCGCATTTTAAGTTATCAGTAGTGTAGGTGTTCGTATACGTTTTCCATAAATGAAGAGTATACTAAAGAGGAACGTCAAAATGATATCCAACAGGTCAACGCTCTAAACGAAACATATCATAATAACTATCTTCACTTTTCAGCGCGGTTCATGTTAAGAGTATCTTCTTTATAGTAACCGATTCCCTCATTTGTTATTAAAATAAACCCTCGTAATTTAATACCAAGCAGTCCATATCATTAATTTTTCACACCTATTAAGTTTACTTTTATTATCCTGGGGCCATACGTGCTTTATGGGACTCCCGCCCGATTTTAAGCTCAGGTAATTGGGTACTTTTATGTTAATTCTAAAAGTGCTGGTGGTTTCGGAAACATTCTACAGAGAGTCCCAAACATATCATTCAACACTTGAAAATAATTTTCAGTACATCCAATACACTCTTATTATAGTTGCCTATAGCAAACCACATTTTAAATTAACACACAATTATTAGATTAGATAGAATATTGATGTGGCTATACTCTGTTTTTTTCCAGGTAAGATTTCGACAGACAATGACAGAAAAAAAGCAGATGACGTCCATACCAATCCATTTATTTAACTAAAAAAAGTTTCTAATATTTTTTAAGTTAACTATGGTTGGGTTTATATATAAATCCGTCATGCGTTTTTAATAAAATACACTTTTTTTCACAATATTTTGAATTAATCACTTGTCACTCAAATTTTAAATAGATTAATTTTCTGCTATGCGGTCCAATTGTATCAACTTATTTCTTTGTAAAATAAAATAAAGTATTTTGGAAATCAGACACATCTATTACTGTCAAGGATCTTGTTGTTGGACAGACTATATCGGTCTGTTCCTCTGCTATCTTTTCACTTTTGTAGACTTTGTAGAATGTAAAAGCGGGAATGCACAGCGACCTTACAAATCTATTGTATGTTCCCCTTTCATAAGTTATAATGAGTTATAACTCATCATAAAGTCTCAGGGCTTTGATAAAAGCCAGTATCTGAAAGCGATCCACAAAGGCCAGCTCTCTATCTCCAACGTCAGCCGTGATGGCGTGTTCCGGTGTTTCCCCATTTTCCCCTCAGAATTTGCATTAGCTGCTGTTTCTGAGCCTCAATCTACTGAGGTGTCCGTTGAGGAGACAGTGTTCTGTTAGAAACACCGTGACAATCTGAAGATTGTTCTTACTTAAACAAGGGAAAATATTTTTTTTCTTATTTCTAAATTTGAATGTATAAAATATCTTACTGCTAACTTAAATAATTCAAAAACGATTCGTTGCCTGAGATATACTTGAAATAAAGTATATAGAAATATTTGATAAATGGCAACAGTGGCAACTTCGCTTCTTCGTATGACAGATAAGCTACTTATTTCGCGCAGCCGCAAAGAAAATTGAAAACTGTCGCTACTAGGGGGGGACTACTATACTGAGACTGTCGCTACTCGTCGGTTTAGGTACTCTGTTAGTACACCCACTACTACAGTTTTGATAGCCTTCCTGCTTTTGTTTATCAGGTTTTACATCAATTTTACCGAATATCCTACTATAAAATTTACGTCTGTCTTTGGCCTAGTATTTTTTTTCACCTTTCTAGTGATATTTTTTAGATAAAAAAATAATATTTTTCTAAAATAATTATACATGTGTTGATTCTTTATTTTCCAGAAAAGTAATGTGATTTAGCGCTGAATTTTTAAACGAAGATAACAACAATTATTTTTTTTATGATATGAGTTTTTTCTCTTAGAAAAATTGTGTAGGTCATTTAATTCCGATTAAAAGTTGTATCTAGATATTTTGTCGATTTCGTTCTCCTTATTTAGATAAACGCCATTTTATTAATCACTGTTAATAAATTAAAAATAAAAGTTAATAAACTATTTATTTAATCTAATTTTCATTAGATATTGTTAAAATTTTATTAAACAATGATGTTTAGTGAAACTTACAGCAAATTCCAATAAAATAAATGGTATAATAAAAATGGTATTTAATATAATAAATAAAATGGTATTTAATATAATTACAAAAGACCTAATTTTTAAAAGATTCTATAACTTTAAAACCATGCATTTCCGCAGTCATGTTTATAGGATTTTTTTCATATTTTTTAGTGGGGAATCAATGAGTACTTATTTAACATTTGGGGACACCAAGTTAATGATTAAATGTGTAAATATTTTTTTTAAAGATTGTTATTAGACTTGGATTAAAGCAAATTAATAAATTTGTCTTTATCTGATCAAGGAGATAGAAATCGACAAAATATTAAGAAACAATTTGTAACTGGCATTCAATAGTGTTAACAATTTTACAAACAAAAGACAAACTATTCCAGTGATAACCCATATGAACATCCCGGGTGAAGATGTCGACACTTCTCTAGCATTTAAATATGCCGCCTTGGAAGCACTTGGAAGAAAATTTTAATAAACGGAAAAAGTAAAACTTTAACCCCTGTAAATACGAAACAAGGCGGAATCGGTCCTATGTTGATATAAAAAATAAATCTAATTTTTACGTGAGTTTTTTGAAAGAACCTCTATAGCACGCATTAAAGTAATTAAAAGAGTAGAACAGTTCAAAATTCATACATAGATTAAAGAATTCCTACAAACATTAGAATTTATATGCACCTTTCTAGTAACTAATTCCCCTGGCAATATAGTTATTTTTAGAGGGAAGCAAGTCTATTAATATTTTTTAACGTCCCATATCATTTGTATCGCCTTATCATTTACTATTAGAGCAAACCTACCACACGAGTCACGTTTTCCTATTTAATGTATTTATCAACCAGACAAAACAAACAGGATAGTAGGATATGTTAAATAAAATATTTTATTAGAGATAAGAAAAATTCAGTTTATTTTTCTAACAAAAGACTTATTCCATCAGTCTGATCAACTAAAAAGGAATATTAAACATGGACTGTATCGATATGTTACATATTTGTAAAAAAAATCTTGAAAATAAAAAAAAAATATATAGATTTTTATATATTGTTTTCTTCAATTATTATTAAAATCAAATACTGCAGAGCCAATAAGCCAAGACAGAAATATTCCCAAAGCTGTAGTGGGTCTACTAACAAGGAATTGTAGGCTTAATATGCATCTAAACCTGATGGGATTGACCGATAAAGCCATGTACAGATTTTTGCCAATTTGAAGAAGAAACGACAGAACACATTTGACAGCCTGGCAAATTTGCGGGTCTTGGTATTAGACATGATAAATAATTGACAAAGAGCTATGGAAGGTTCAGTTTCCAAGCTATCAGACATTTTGGAAAGGATCGTAACTGGAGAATGTGATCTAGAGTTCAAAAGAGGAACACAAGAGATCTGAAAAGGTCGCAGTGGAACAGGTTACCCCCCCCCCAAATAAAATCTAAATCTAACTTAATCTACACTATTTTGTTTCTTTTTTTTTAATTTTTATTATTTCTTTAAAAAATTAGCTTCTCTTAATATTTTACATTGCCGTTTGAACTAAAATCTGAGCACAGCCGTGGCATCCTTTTCTCGAAGGTATTAGCGGGCTCTTTTGACCACCCTGTAACTTCGTAGTGGATAAATCAAGAACATTAATTTTAACTAAACATGAGGACATACTATTAGTTGGATAGATAACCAAAATATCTAGTAATTATACCTCATAGTTTATGAATTCTCACTCACTGACACAATCATCAAAATTCTAAGGTACTTTTAGATGTGTTACAAACTTCAAATTTTAGGTAGCTTTAAGCTTATTACCAAAGGAAAAAAATGAAAAATATTGAAATATCCTTATGGATTAAAAGTTAACTGTCTAGCCTTTACCGGTAATTGACTTTCAAGAAGATAAAAAGGTAGAAAATTAGAATTATTCGAAGCGGTCTCTTCTGATTATATTTGTATATGAATGTAACAACAATAATAATTCAAGGATTATGAATTAGTGCCACTCAAGCTTCTTTGACTTCAACTGTGATTCAGTCACCGTCATAAAAATTCTAAGGTAGGTACTTCTATAACTGTTACAAACTTCAAATTTTGAATTTTAGGTAGCTATAACCTTATAACCAAAGGAAAAAATGAAAAGTCTCTAAATATTCTTATGGATTAAGTTACCTCTCTATCCACTACCGGTAACTGACTTTCCGGCGATGGTAATAGGAGAACCGGTAATAGGATTGTCTTGTGAAAAATGTGTATTTTCATATAAGGGCACCTGCCCCATCTATTGAAAATATTACCAGTGTTACTGTGTTGCCGGATCATTTCAAAAGTGTTATTAACACCCAGTAGACCCAATGAGCAAAGTTTTGCCACATTTAGGAAACATTAGGGAACAGTTACGTATAGTCTATAAAATGAATAACTTTGAATTTTGACCGTTATATTTTATCAACATGGCAAATATAAAACCCCTCTGTCAAAAAAGTTACTGATATTCTTTAAATTGATTGCCTGAACGAATCAGATAGGTAACTCTTTTTGCTTTAGTGAAATAGAAAAAGAAAATAATAAAACAAGTGACAGTTTTTCCTCTTCTTGCAAAAATCAATACAAAATGTCATAATTGTCAAAAGTAAAATGTCATCACCTTTTGACATTTCTAAATATCAGATCAATGCCGTCTCTAATAGAACATAATAATACATCTCTATTAGTAGATATTGAATGTTTTTTGTTAACTTAGATCGATTTTCAAACCCCAAAATTTAAAATATATTTTACATTTTACCCATTATCTTATGTACCTATTCATTATTTGTATATCGTAAAACATTTGCTGCATTTGTATGGTTCATAGTTTATTTGCCAATGTATTTATTACTATAAAAGGTATATGTTGTATTTATTAACTGTATATTATGTATATTTCATGTAAACTATATCATTTTTAAAATACAACCCAAAAATACGAGGAATAATTATGTTTTCCATGTATTCTACAACATATTTATTAATCCATAGTATCTAACTAGCGTGACGTCAAAAATCTCGCTCCGAGGCTGTTCTATTAGAGACAGCATCGCGTCAGCATGGCCGCAAGTTGGTAACCTAATAAAATGAACACTAGAAAAGCCCGCGGAAACTGTCAAATTCAAAGTTATTCGTTTCACAGACTATATCTGAATTGTATTGCTTCATATCAGGCAAAAGATGGGCCTGGTAACGTAACAACGACGTCACCTAAAATATATTTCCTTTAAAGGAATAAAATGCTCACTAGATATTATTAGATTTTTGGAAATTAATTTTCTATCTCATAATTTGTTTATTATACTAACCTATGCGTAAATCTTATAGTTTTCGAGAGAAAAAATAAAATGTGTGTCAAATTGACAAAAACATGATTTGCAATAAGCATTGGTAAAATCATGATTTGAACATTTTTAAAATTCAAATTTGGGATGTAACGAAACTCGGAAATTCAAGTCGTTAGTAAACTAGGATTAATCCATTTGATATTATCTTACTTTATACAATAATTCAAAGTTTATGAATTATTGTCTTGTCAAACTTAAATATTATTTTGAATGATATATTACCGGAGAAAAAAGTAGGAGAATAACCTACAAAAATAAATGAGATCCCATCGAAAACATCGTTGGGTCAGTGAATCGGTTGACGCGCTCTGGATCCAATGGTCGCGAGTTCAATTCCCATCAGAGGTACTTAGGCATTATTAAATACACTAAATACAGGGTGTCAGTGATGTAACTAGAAATTTTTGGCTTCCACATAACTTTCGGCGATTGGGCCCTTGGCCTCATTGGGTCCTAGCCCCATATCTCAATTTTTAACCGGATATCCCAATATTCCATGGACATCGAACTACTAGGTATTTTTAGAATCAAAATAAGTTAATTGGACACAATTTACTTCTATAAACGTGCTTCGTTTATCAGTTAGAGGGCACAATAAAAAAAGGGCACAAAGGGCACAAATAAACACATTTTTTCTGATATTTTAAGAATTTCCGTTATTCTGATTTAAACTAAATTTGGTGTTTGTATGTTTGCTGATTATTAGGCGTAAATTTTTATTTGATCGTCAAAATACCATGAAAAGTCTTGTCTTCGAGCCCCATCTACATTCTGAGTTTCGGCCCCCTAGCTCACATAGGGCCCGAGTTAAGATGCTCCAAGATCAAAAAGTCAACGTTACCACTTTTGCTCCCGCGTCCCGTCTCGCCCGTGTTCCGGCCTTCAGTTTTTACTCTCATCGCGTGTACAGAAGTCTCACTTTAAAAATTCTCTATTTTTTTTTCTCAAAATCTAGGCGATGTGGCTTTTTTTACAAGGGACAAAAAATGTAATAAATACTATGAGGTCCATTTTACGGAAAAAAAAGCCGTCGGTAGAATTGTAAAATATTTTTATTAAAATTATTTAAGTAGAGGTGGGGGTAGTTTTTTGTGATGGTCAAATGTTAAAACACTTAGCAACATAGAAACACCAAATCTAGTTCAAATCGGAATATCGGTTCTTAAAATAATCTCCTTGATGCCTTCTAACTGGCAAACAAAGCACTTTTGTATAGAGGTAAATTGTGTCCAATGAACTTATCTTGACTCCAAAAAAATAAGTAGTAGTATCCTGGGAATATTGAGACACCCCGTACACACACAGAAAAATATTACCGATCAATACCAACTCCCTTTGATGTGTCTTGAAAAAACCGACAACAGATGGATCGGTCGCCAATGCTTGGGCCAACTCGGCCAGTGCCGCCAACACGACCAATGGTCCCCTCTACACGTTGGCCCAACGCATTGGCCAGCGTATTGACCAACGCACTGGCCAACACATTGGCCAACGTGTAGAAGGGTCATTTTTAAAGTGTCTTGAAAAAACCACGGCAAACGGATTGGTCGCCAATGCTTGGTCCAACTCGGCCAGTTCAGCCAACATGACGAATAGTCCCCTCTACACGTTGGCCCAACGCACTGGCCAGCGTATTGGCACATGCATTGGCCAACGTGTAGAGGGGCCATAAAACCAAGTCAGTTTATGTCATTTAGTTTCTCTTTAAGCACCTAAACAACAATTTAGTTACAAATTGCTAGTGTCAATATTTGACATATTTTTTGTAATAATTGAAGAGTGGAAATACCAAAGGGGGTAAATGGCAAAATTATTTTTTCGAGATAAATTAGAAAAATAGAGTAGAACTGAAACTAATAAATGTTTAATATCTAAATAAATAATAAACATTTAATATCCTTTAAAATATATATAATATACATAAACAATAGACGCTTTCGCTTGCCACTTGTAACTTTTGTTAGGACATGCAGCATAGTATTTATTATGTTTCTAATTTAATAACTTAATAGTGAAAAATTTGGCCCTTTGGTAAAAAAAAGTAAAAGTAAAAAGTCTTTATTTCTAGAGTGGTACATAGTTTTACAAATTATAATAAAATATAAATAGTAGTAACCTAGTTACCTAATCAGTAATATAATTCATACAAGTACGTGAATTCATAATAGATATCAATATAAATATTTACAAAAATAGCCTTACGTAATTTGCTTAGAAAATTTACACCATCGGAATTTGACGATCACTTCAATATTTTTAATTGTAGGTCAGTGTAAATAATGTGTTTATAGAATGTAATATTTATTTAAAAAAGATGTGGTGTATTGATTTTACCTGTTTTTTTTAATTTTTGTTTTAAATAACTTATTACTATTTAATATTTTTGATATTTTAACTCACTATTACTACCATTATACAGATATTACATTTTAAATAAATATTGAGACACCTAGGTTTCTATGTGAAACCTGTGTGCGTCTCATTGTTTAGCTTTTTCTTAGACTATAAAATTAATATATTTAATTGTCTTACATCTAAGTAAAGATTTGGTTAATTAAACTTAATAACCAATAAAAATGAATCTAGCTATAATTTACTTAATAACTAGAATAAAAAATAGCGTAAATAAAGGAAAGGTAAATAACATAAGGTTTATAAATCGAAAAATATAACTAAAAATATGACAGGCATACATTGTGTTTCTACTCAAAAATGTGTTGAAAGACTGTTTTGTAATTTTTATAAACATATTCTCTACATTGTAGATTAAATTTATGTATGTTACTTATTCTGCGTATCTCCAGAGGAATACAATTATACAATTTTGGACCCATATTATTTACTGAGTTTAGACTCATCGCAGTTCTGTTTTCCGGGAGCATAAGGTGTTTTTTTGTATTAGCTCTAGTGCTATAATTATGATGTATTGTTTTCTTTTTTTTGGTGCCTAATTGCATGAATCTAACGACATTTAAGATGTAGATATGTCGAAGATTGGGACAGTCTCCGAATATAGCCACTCAGTGTGAAATAACTTCGGTTTTCTAAATATTACTTTTAATATATAATTTTGTAGGATGTTCAAAGGCCTTAAAACTGTTTTGGATGCATTTCCCCACACGAGAATGCCATATCTCAGAATAGACTCAACAAATGATCTATATATTAGGATCATCAGAGATTTGTTCATAAATTCTCTCAATAGATAAAACTTATAAATCAAAATTCTAACTGATTTTGCAACTTTATACACGTGTCTATCCCATCTCAGATGCTTGTCAATAATAACTCCTAGGTATTTTATTTCGCTGACTCCTTGTATTTTATGGTATTTCCAATCTTCAATTATAACGACTTGGCAATAGCACTCCATAACCATAATTAAAAAAGAATAATTTACCATTTCGATTACTAAGTAAATCTAAACAGAGAATTAAGCCCTTAAAACAGCCCTTAAGAATAACGTTTTTTAATTAGCAGATAATATCATATCGTGCAATTGCCAAGTCATTATAATAATTATTACAGAAATAAAGATGTCTAGTATTGATATGAGTATTGATACTAACAATTTGTAACAAAATTGTTGAATAGGTGCTTAAAGGGGAATTAAATAAAATAAACTGAGTTGGTTTTACATGAGATCATTATTTACAGTTGAGGTTCGAACGTCTAAGCAAAATAAAACACTAGTTCCTCACTACATAGCGAAACACTGTTTTAGGAAAACACTGGACAGATAATTAATCCTGAACAGTTTTTAATCATCATTATTAAGGAAACGCTCGTCCACTGTTAATCGTATATTGTTATGGTGTATACTACTAACCCTGTCCATTATTCTGCTGAAATAATAAATTTTATCCACTGAAAAATTATCGAACTTTTAAGATTATCGATAACAAATTTCATTTCCAACAAACGTCGATTTTTTAACCTGGACCAATAGTTCCACCACACGACATTTAGAGCAATACGCAAGGGTAATGGTGTTAAGCGTGCCCTGATAACACTGTTTACTTCTGAAGGGTATACATAAAAACGAAAAGTTGACACTCTTCCCCTTCGTGTTTGGTTAACGGCGTGGGTGGACTTATTCTTTGTATATATTTCCTGAAAACCTGTTGATATTTTGAGGCTCAAGGTGTTATTCTACACAGTTACCCTTTTATAAGCTGGAAATGCAAATAAAGCGTCGCGTCGGGCGAGACGGTCTCATTGACGAGGAAGACCGATTTGTTAGCACCGACACCTAAATTGCTGATAAAAAAGTTCGACTTTAAAAGTGTGACATGTAACACATGCTGGTTTTAGGTGTATTGAATATGTTACGCGATATAGTAAAAATGTACAGGGGGAATAAATAAAAGGTGGCGTTCACGTCGTCACCAAAGATATGAAAATTATTACAAAATTAAATTTTTAACAAGTATATATTCGTTTGAAACTGATAATGCACTATTTTCTTTTTTTATAACCTTATATCTTCATTTTCTTTAAGCACTCTCTTCTGAACCAAGATTGGCGATAACCACAACGAATTCTTCTCATTTTTCTACTGTTCTGACGAGTGTTTAAATATTCATTCTCCTGTTCAATCCTTTATGTTTCTCATCCACGAGATTTATGTTCTCCTTGGACCCCGCTTTCCTTTACTTGCCAGTGATGGTAAATCATGTAGTAGATGGTATTAGTCGTTCCTGAGAATTTGTTTAAATTATGCCGAGTTCTTTAGTATACTTAGAAAATTTAGTTTCAGTTTCTATCTTGGTTTATGCGATGTAATACGGAGTCATTTGATATGTGCTCCGTCCAAGATATCTTCAACATCCGAGGAAATAACCACATTTCAAAGGCCATCTTTCTCATTGTAGCGACTTGGCCAGGGTCCAGGATTCCATTCCATTTAAGAGCAGCACAGAATAAGTGTAGCACTTCATTTTACGATAACAGAGATTCAATGTTAAATCTTTATCACAAAAGAATTGTTTCATTTTTATTGAGGAATGTGCTACCGGCCTGCTCCATCTGGTTATAACCTCTACATCCTGAATCAAATCTTTAAAGATCAAACATCCAAGATACTTGAATTTAACTATTATATTGAAAATACGTAGATCTTTCGGCATGTTTCATCTGCACTCAATAATTGAAGACTAATATTAACCAATTAAAAAATTTCTTTCATGAGAATTTGTTGGTGTAATAATCAAATAGACAAAGTAGACAAAGTAATAGATAATATACAGTATGTCCAGATTATATTTACAAGAGAAAAAACATTTTTACTATTGACATTTTGAGAAAAATGAGTTTTTTATAAAAAAAAATCTTGTTCTAAAATGGTTAATCCCGTTTATACTTTTCCAAATTTCCATACTGTTTTAGAGAAAATTTAAAGAACATGAAAACATATACATATAATACAGGGTGGTCCGAACTGTATTCCGGAAACTTCAAAGTCACGGAAATGCATATTTTTTCACTCAGTACTTTTATATAGATACGGACGAAAAGTTATTACTCTTCAAAAACTGTTAAAACACATGTACACTGATAAAAAAGATAGACTTGAACTAAAGTCGTCATCGTTCTTGAAAAAAAAAATTAGTGGCAAGAGAATTTATTTTAGCGTAAAAGAAAATATTTTTCTTGAAGAAAAACTCTCTTAACTCAAGAAAACTGGTTCTCTTGAAAAATTCGAAAATTTCTCTTGAATCTATTTTTATTCAACCATGTGCAAGTTACTTTGTTTTAAGATAATAAGAAAAATACGCTAGGAAGTACTTCATTCAAGAAACATAGCCATTTTTC
This sequence comes from Sitophilus oryzae, assembly GCF_002938485.1. Classification (NCBI taxonomy): domain Eukaryota; kingdom Metazoa; phylum Arthropoda; class Insecta; order Coleoptera; family Curculionidae; genus Sitophilus; species Sitophilus oryzae. The sequence continues at coordinate 155,257 of NW_022147124.1, forward strand.
CAATAGCTAAATACTCTTTTGATGAAAAATAATAAGGATACGCAAAGACGATGACGAAGGACGGTATATACAATCAGTCGGCAGTCCGATCAGTCGTACGTCGCATTTCATAGGTCGCACACATCATAGTACGCACGGGTTTTGTTGCTTGGAATTTTCCACTTGAAATTTTGCATAATTTGCTTTTTAAACGCATATCGCTTAACAAATTAGTGATCGTTATTAACATGCATTTGTCATTTTTTATGGACAAATCTTAGGATATATGGATTCTTTAAAAGAGTTAAATAAAAACACTAAATCACCACAATACACCAAAACACTGTGTTTTGGTGTATTGTGGTGATTTAGTGTTTTTATTTTGCTGTTTAACACCAAAGGTTCCAACCCTCAACTGTAATTTAAAAGAGTTTCTGAAAAAATGGAAATTAGAGCATTTATTTGCTATATTTGAAGGTAAGAGACATTTACCTGATGCACCTGTTTAGATAATGCATGCGTGACTATATAGATAGAATAAGAATATAGGTATCGATTTTTTTATGCAAATAATTACAAAAATTTTAGAATTTCAAGTCGTCGTATTAAAAAATTCAAAATGTGACCAAAGCTTATAATTTTAATAATTTATTTGCTTTACTTTGATTAATCATGATGTAACATTTTTTTGTATTTTGTAATTGAGTGATGAACCACCCAAAAAAATATCAAGGAGTGAAGAAGCACAAATAACAACTATCGAGGAAAATAATATCACTTTACTTACTACCAGACCAGGAAAACCTAAATTTATCAGAAAATAATATACCTCGTAATATGCCTGTATATGATGTGTAGACTTCTCTTAGATCAAAATAAATTTTAGTTGAGTCAAAATAGTATTCGCTATTGGTTTAAGAAAAGTGTCTCTTTAATCAAGAAATGTCCCTTTTCAATCAAAAATTTTTGCAGGAGTCAAAGAGACTATTGTTCTTGTAGCAAGAACTTCTTTGCATATTCATTTTGGGTCAAGAGTGAAATACTTTGGACAGATAGATTCTTCTATTCTCTAAAGTAACTTTTTAAAGCTTGTGAAAAGATAGTTAATGCTTTGGGCAAAGGAACGTCGTTCTTGGCCCTATTGAAAAGCGCCAATCTTTTGCGTGCCTCCTACAAATAGGAGTTATATTGACATCAAAATCAAATTTCTCATGTCAAAAAAAATCCCAGACACCAATTTTCATCCAAATTTTGACGTTATTTTATTTATTTATTACTGAGAAATTATTTAGAAAAAATCGAAATAAAAATGAAACTTCTACATCCTGGATCTCCGAAACTTAGCATTTTAAGACATATATTTATACGAACGTTTATACTTATTTTTATCTGCGTAATATACTACCGAAGTTTCCGGAATACAGTGCGGACCACCCTGTATATTATATTTGGTTTTGGTATTTATTTAGTTCAATACTACAGAAAGGGTGATGATAGTTATACGAAAATCTGATCCTTTAACAACAGCAAAAAATATGACGTTAATCAAAACTATTAATAACCATGTTAATTTATTTAAATCATTTCTATGTTTCTATGTCTAAAACTTGTAGTTATTAACCGGAAAATAACCGATGAAGCAGAGAGTAATTGAAAATGTCAATCAATCCTGATTTAGGTACTGTTACTAACATACCAAATCTCGTTTTTTTTTTTCTGAAAAAATAAAAATGTTAAAGAGGTCAGCCACTTTTGAAAATCAACCGGTATAATACTGTTGATGAAAGAGGTTTTATTTTTCATTGTCGAAAATTAATAAAATACACAAAATAAATTTAAAATATTTAAATAGTTATTTTCTGATATTATATAAATACAAATTCTTATACTACCTATACAGGGTGTTCCTTAATGACCTGCTAATATTTATGAGAGTGATTCTTGGACCTATTCTAAGAGAAGAACTTCATATGAATGTATGTCTTAAACATCTTAATATCTGACATACAGGGTGGTAAAATTTTCTAAAAAAAATATTTTTTTATAATAACTCTGATTTTATAACAAATTTATGAAACTTGATACACTTCTTCTATGCATCAAAATACCATTTTTGGTTTAAAAAGAATTTCATTTATTTCGACCAGTGCCGTCCATACGGATTTTATATTAAATATTTTTTTGAGAAAACGTGGTACACCACTGACTCAATAAAAATTTTGATGTACAAACAATTTTATTATTTCTACTACTGGCATCCATACGGGTTTTAAAATTGAATATTTTTGAAAGAAAATATTTACCTCACTGACTTCTCTTAGAATAAACATTATTTTCAAAATCTCCATTCATTTCTAAACAATTTTTATCTATATTTTTATTAATATTAATTGCTTAAAAAAATTAAAGTCAGTTTACTTCAGAGTCAAATCATTAAAATCATTTTTTTTGTATATCAAAATATGCATTTTGATGCATGCAAGACGTGTATCAAAATATAACATCGGAGATATTTTGTAAAATAAATTAAAAAATTTTACCACCCTGTATCTGAAAAGTTAAGATGTTTGGGACATACATTTATATGAAGTTTTTTTCTCAAAATTGGTCCAAGACTAACCCCTTAAATATTAACATGTCATTAAGGAACACTCTGTATACGTACATATTGAAATCGGGTTTCCAGGGATTTTCATTCCTATTTACTTTATCAATTTGTAAATTCATCCAAAATCTGTTATGAGTACCTATTATAGAATAATACTGTCGCCATTTTAACTACGGGATTTTTAAGATTGACACCTGACCTAAAAACGATACCTACATAAATTCCATATCTTAAACGACTTTCCAGTATCCCCAAAAATATATAATTTTGTTATACTCTTCACGCTTTACGGAAGCTGTGAAGATTCTTTGATAGCCAAAAACATCTTAAAGCCTGACAACGAAAAAATCTCTAATATAAACCGGTATTAATGCACTGATTTTCCCGCATTATTACACATTATATAAAGGAACGTGGCTATATTGAAATATTTCAATAATAAGCACATATTCGATGATGTTTTCGGTAACAATAAGCGTATTCATGGTGCGCAGCTGTGTTTGTTCCCTGGATTTGTTTAAAAATGGAATTTTGTCGATCGGCGATAAACCGGGGAGTTTATTGATAGGTGTTCGCGACCAAAACAAACAACCATCTCGTAATCGATTGATTATATTATTTCATTGCTGATTCAGATAATACAGCCAGATTTAAATGACCACCATTTCTCAACACTGGGACTAATGGCGTCTAAGAGGCCAAACGGTCCAACCAAAAGTGAAGTTAGATCACAGAGAATTAACAGAAGCGATGTTGACAGCGCGCGCTCCCACAGAGCGACACCAGGGTTGTGTCAAACAATAACAGGGTTGTGCCAAACAATAACAGGGTTGTGCCCAGACATCATATATCATAATCAAAGACATGTAACGAACTAAAAACGTTACAGGGTCTTTTTGAAAATTTTGTAAAATTTTGTAATAGAAGACGAAAACTGATTCTTGTAGAACTTTTTAGGTAGAATACAGTGACGTAGTCTGTTTCACTATAAAAAAATATTTTTGAAAAAATGAACTAAAGTTATGTTTTTTCATATGGAACACTCTATATATTTATAAATCATATGATCCGTCTTGTTATGACCTTCTCAAAAATACATATCACTCTATATTTATTTTTACTATTTCCGCCAATATTTAAAAAAAATTGTCATACACATATTAAAATTTTGTTTGGGATTGATATATTTTACTTTTGAACTGTTGCCACTGAATTTCTGAATATATTTCTTTTATATAACGGAATTTATTATAACGGGATGGATTTGCAAATATCTAAAAGCTTGCATTATTAAAGTATTTTCCAGGTGTTCCACATTGTTGTAGTTGCCACGATATATTTCATATTTCAAAAATTCCCAAAATGAGAAATCGAGAACTGACAAATCCGGGAACCAGGGAGGCCATCATATCGGTCTATTGGTTCCAATTCATTTTAATTGAGAAATAATAAATGGTTTCCATTTTAAAAAAATATTTGTGTCATATGTCAAAAATCACAGACTTTAGAAAAAATCGGAGAACACAAACTCATTAGGAATGTGATTATCTACAACTTTTATCTATTATGAAAACTTTTTGTCTAAAGTAGATGATAATGGAATTAGGGACAATTTTTAAAATAGCCAAAATTTGATTTTTTTCGAAATATCTAGTAAGCCATGAACTTTTTAAAAAATCACACAAAACTGCAATTCTTTCCCCATTTAACTGACTCTGTATCTCCAGTAGTTTCCGAGATACCCATAGAGAACATCGTAGGAAACTCACACTGTATACGTGGTTGTGGCATCGAAATATATAATATAAAAATATAATATCGCAACCTCAAAAATATTTTCTCTAAGACTCACCCTGTATTATTTATGATATAAAAGTATGTGTTCTAGGAACGTAACACCTGCTAAAATGAGGGCCTCTCTACTATTGCTCAGGCATCTGTAGATTTTAGTAATATACAGGGCGAGTCTTAAGTAAGTATAAATATTTTCAGGGCTGGTAGATCTCAATAATAGAAACATATTTTCTCTTTGGCGTTTTTTGAAGTAATTCAAATATAACAGAGTTATTATACTTTGAAAAATCCAAAAAAAATATTTTTTGCTTAAATTTTGAGAATTTTTCTTGGTTTTCTTCCTTGTAAATTTAATCTACTACCTATGTTGCCATATTATCAAGAAATTATGTTTTCAATTTTTTTCTACCCCTAGAAATAACCACCCTGTCTAGTTGTCGCTTCATAATTTTTCAAAAAACTCTACATAACATAATCTATATTAAAAAACAGAAGAAAAAAAAGTGTTTTAAGAATATGCACCAACACATACCTATTTTCGTTAACATATCAAGATAAAAACACAATCGACTCAATCCGAGATATACTATCAATAATAACTAGGTCTAACTGTACCGTCTATAATCATCGAGAGCTGTTCTCATAATACACCCTTACCCAATGTAATTAACAAAGCTGATACAATCTCCGGAGAAATTTGAATTTAAAAGGCGTCGTACCACCCAGGCTTTTTCGCTCCAGGTCATACCCATATCGAGACCTAGATCAATATTAGAAAACGTTTCCGAAAACCGAAAAAAAAACAATATTTTTGGCAATCTGTCAGATCGCCAATAACGACAAAAGAGCTAACGATCGGACCTGAAATCCCAATTAACTAACTGGGATGATTAAGCGTGAAAGGGCTCATTGTTTAACGTTAAATAGGTCGATTCTAGATCTTTCAGCTCGATTGTTATGTTAATCTGCCCCTTATTGTAGGAAAGATGAGGCCTATAAAATAATTAAAAGCTCCTTGAATCGATTCCTAAACGATAACGATGGTCGTGACGGCTTGGTTCATAGTTTTGGGATGGAAATGAAACGGTAGGTGCCAGTAGCCACACTGCGGGGTTTTATTTTCACACCTTTACGGTCTACTTAGATCGGAGATTGCGGTTCCAAAGAATAAGATGATTGGATCGAGGGGTCATTTTTCAAAGGTGCGATTTATAATTAGGTTTGGTTTTTGTCGGTTCGGTTTTGGGAACCGGATGTCGAAGATCGGGAGAGAATCAATCGGAGGGTGATGTACGTAAATAAATTTTCTTTTTACTACCGTTCTAGGTTGGTTTAATTAGGTATTTAAACTTATAGTGAACACGTACCGTTTTAGGATCATAGGGTTATGTCAAGGATTGTGATCTAAAGTTAAATTTATAGGTTCGAAATCCCAATAAATATTTTACTTTCATACGTTCTAATGTTCCTTTCCAGCGTAAAGTGTTTTAACTCTTTAATCGTTATCTGGGATAACTTTAATGGAAACTTAACATTGAATGTCATGACCTTGCCAAACCAAAATATAAAATTATAGATAATAGTTGATATTATGAGTGAAGATGCACAAAATGAAAACAAAATTTTATGAGCCGGATATTGGGCGAGCGTCGTTAAACACTACTGTAACCCATTGATTCGTATATTCGTAACTTTTTTTTCATCTTAAAAAAATATCAATGAATTTTAAATAATTAATAGCTTTAGTTTATATTTTTTAAATTTTAACGAAAGACCCTGTATATTTTACGAGAATAACATGCACAATTAATTACCTATCACATTGATTCATACCATTTTTTACTTATCTCTTCAAGTTTTCATAGAAAATGCATTTTCTTGCAATTTCAAGAATGACTGTAATTTCATCTCATTTATGAAGATCCCCATGGAATATTGACATTTTAAAGATGTAACAATTTTTAAATAGTACCAGATACTAATATTGTCGATATAGTTCGCTTATTTCATTAAAAAATTTAAAAAAAAAGTGTAAATATTTGTACAAGAGGGCCAATTTATATGATCCCAGGTTTCGAACTACATTAATTAACTGTTTGCGTTGGTTAATAATTGCACCAAATACTAAAAAAACTGAATTTTGTATGTATATTAGACAGTCTGGTAAAAAGTAATAACTTATAAATTTTATTTCATTTTTTGGCGAATGCCTATTTATAACAACAGAGACGTTCACATTTATTTACAATTTATTCTAATAATTATTTACAACAATTTATTAACTGACACAATTAAGTATGTAATTGAGTGATATTTGGGCGGAAATAATGGTGGTAAATTTAATTGGTAAACTCTTTTCATTTCTCATCTTTATTTAAATAGGCTAGCAATATTATCGTTTTTAGCATTTTAAACATTAGTTGCTTTATAAAAAATCTAAAATATAAGGAAATAGGTAAAAAATGGTATAATACAATTTGATAGACAATTAAATTGTGCATCTGATTCATGTAAAATGTATAGGGTGTTCCATTTAAATTAATCAAGTTATTGCGGTTTAAACCTAGTAATTATTTAATATAATTTTTAGACACTCTGTATAAGGTAGTATAAGTTTTATTATTGCAACACAAAATATAGTAAATAGAAAAACTTCAGTATAATATTTGGTTTTAAAAACTTAAATACCAACGCCTAGAAAAATTAAGCATTAAAATTGTTACTGCGTTATACAAAATCGTAAATACTTCAAAAAGGGTGAGATTTAAGTGAAGTAAAAAAACCTCTATCAAATGCCTTTACCTTTATTTTAATCCTAGAAACTAAAAACGTAATAACATAAGGATATTCTATTAAAAGAATTCAACTTTGATATTTTTTATTTATTTGGTACACTCTATACCTTTTGAAAATCATTTTAAATTGTAGCTTTAGTAGTTCTCCAACAATCCCATCAATCAAAATTTTTAAAAGTCTAATAATTTGGGCTACAGTAATTCGTGTTGATTGAGGTGAATAACCCTGTATACTAACAATACGGAGAGGACAACATAGAAATTGAAAATAAGAATAAACAAAAACAAAATGAACATGGAGAATAGAGCAACTTTATTACCAACCATGTAAAATAAAAATTGCAAGTGAGTATTAAACACTGTTTTACGTTAAAAAACGATTTTATTGAAGCAAATGTTTAATGAGTAACTGGTATCTTCTAGCACATCCAAAGAATATTAATATCATTATTAGAACGGGTTTATTTATAAAGCTTCATGGATTTATTTATAAAACTTACGCGTTTACGATCATCGTCTAAAAAAAACAATTAAAATTAATAGAATATATCCTAGTAACATCTTACGTTAGTCAGTTGTATCCATCGAGAAGCCTAATAATAATCTATACTAAATATATAAAATCCTTAAGTGACTGACATACTAATTAATCACGATCCTGCTCAAACCCCTTAACGTAAGAAGCTCAATTTTGGCATACAGGTTGATTCTAGGATGTAGAGGTTCGATAAGAAGGGATTTTTCGAAATTCCAGTTCCAAGAGGGTGAAACCACCCCTCAAATATTACAATATGTTTTATTTAAAAACGGTCAAGTCTCCGAAAAACGCTTAAACACGTATATTTTTATTTTGTTTCTTTACATATTTTAAGATTTTTTAAAAATGTATACAGGGTGTTTCTGAAAATCTGGTCATTGATTAATCACGACCCTGCTTAAAGCGCTTGACGTAAAAAGCTGATTTTTGGAAAACGGATTGACTTTAGGGTGTAGAAGTTCGATAAGAAGGAATTTTTCGAAACTCGAATTCTAAGGGGTGAAACTATCCCTCAAATATTAAAGTATTTTATATTTAAAAACCAGTGAGTTTTTCGGAAAAACTCTTAAACACGAATATTTTATTTTGTTGTTTTACATATTTTAAGATTTTTTATAAAGTTATACAGGGTGTTTCATAAAATATGACTATTGAGTAATCACGATTCTGCTTAAACTGCTTGACGTTTAAAGCTGATTTTTAGCAAACGGATTGACTGTGGGGTGTAGAGAATCAATCAAATATTACAATATTTGTTATTTAAAAAAAAAGTTCATTCAAAAAGTTGGGTAATTTCTTAACCACGATTCTGCTTAAACTGCTTGACGTAAAAAGCTTATTTTTGGCAAACGGATTTTTCGAAAGTCAAATTCCAACGAGATGAAACTACCCCCCAAAAATATTGCCAAGTTATATAATAATATCAAGGTGCCCGGTGGCGTAGAGGTACAGGCTCTCGTCTGCCAATCTCAAGGTAGTGGGTTCGACTATTTTTATTAAATAAAAATAGTTTGGGTACCTAGGTCGACTCAGCCTTAATGAGTACTTGGGATTCACAATCCTGAGGTAATTATAGGCGGTTGAAGCGTAGTGCTAGCCAGATTACCTTCCTTGTATACCGAACGGCTCTAGTATGGCAAGTTGTACCTTGCTACTCCCAAGGCGTTAAGCGCTATATACGGGAGCTATTATTATTATTATTATTATATCGTTTTATCTCAACTACATCCGTTGGTTTCTCGTGGTTGGAGGAGTGATTCGTCTCAACCATGATGGTGATAACTTTTCTGGCTTAGAAACGTTCCCGGTTAAGTTACATGTATAGAAATCGCATTGCTGTATGGCAGGTGTTAAGGATTACATATTTTTGCATAAGTTGGTACTGGTATGTTTCTAAGTCTATTGCCTTCAGCGATTCAATTAGTGTTTTTGGTATTACACCCATATTCGATAGTACTAAAGGGATGACCTGACTCGATTGTATTTCCACATATCCTTAATTTCAAAGCATGAATCAATATATTTTGGTAATCTTCTCTCTGTATGTTTGTGTTAGGTTATTGTTGTTTGTCACCGCAAAATCTATGAGCAACACTTCATTTTCTTTTTTTCTTCACTACTATGTCTGGTCTATTGTGTTCTAGTCTTTTATCTGTTATTATAGTTCTGTCCCAGTACATTTCATATTCATTGTTTTCAAGGATTGAAGCAGGTCTGTACTGGATAATAGTTAACTTTATGCTCTATGAGTTTATACTTCAATGCTAGTTCTTGGTGTATGATCTTTTCCCACTTGGTCGTGTCTAAATTTGTAGTCACTCTGTGCTATAGCTTGGCATCCTCCTATGATGTGATGTATTGTCTCACTTGCTTTGTTACACCTTCGGCATAAGTCAGACTCAATTCCGTCCTTTAATATGTATCTTCGGTAGTTATTGGTCTTAATCACTTGATCTTGGATGGCTATAAAAAAACCCTTCAGTTTCCGGTTGTAGCTCTCCACGTTTTAACCAATTGTACGACGCTTGTTTGTCGACAGTGTCTTGGTCTACGTCATGGGGAAACCTTCCATATAGGGGAATGCATTTTAGAGCTACTGCCAGCGGGCCTCCGATTGCCCAAATTTAGCCGCCCCTAACATGGAGACAGACGCTATCGGGTAGCTGTTCCTTTGGATACAAACGCTACCTGTCGGTATAATCACAATGGTATACCGACCCCCTTTTAGACTTTTGATTCTCATCAAGCACGGACTACTACTGGTTTTTGTCCACCCCGAGTATTTTATTTCCCCGGTACCCGCCATATCTGGCGAGCGTTTCCCAATTCGCACAGGGAGGCGTCCGATAGGAGATTCAGCAACACCCACGGATTATTATTATTATTATTATATAATAATATCGGCATATTGTTTTTTCTCATGCTGACAAAAATGTGAGAAAATTTTATCCAGTTTGAATGTTAATGGAAATTCTTGCTTTACTTTATCATCACCATTACAAATGATTAATTCGAACGAAGTCGCTGGTACACGCTAGTTACCTTATAAAACAAACATTTTATTTCTATGCAGAATTTCTCTTGACGGATGATAATTAAAGGCCAAAATGACATTACTCGCAAATTTTGAAGTATAATTAGTGGAAAATATTAAGTTTGTCAACTTTTACCGTTCTAAATTCGTACATTGAAATTAGAGAAACAAACTTCTACGCTAATTGAAACCACTAATTTAATCCACTGATTTCGAGATTTTGAATGAGGCTTTATCATATAAAACTTACAACAACGTACAGTTTGTACAGGATGTCTTCTAGACCTAACGCCACTTCACATTATCGTCGGTAGTTATGCCAGTGCGACAATGATTAGAATGGTCGTTGACTGAAACGGTACTGGGAGAATTTCCAGGTCAGGGGCTTGGAACACCCTCAAAAAAAATCCACTTCTCCAACTCCCAGGAGATGACATACCAAGAATTTACTTAACTTTGAGAAACACATCACTAGTATTAGTAGTATTGAGTAATAAAAAGGATTGGAAGGAAGAAACGCTTACTCAGCATGTAAAAGACCATACCATAAAGTGGTATACTGATACTACCAAAACCAATGCAGGGACAGGGATAGGAGTGTTTGGACCGAAAAATAAATACTCAGAACCAATAGGCACCTACCCCAGTATCCTTCAGGCAGAAATTTACGCTATCGAAATATCCGTACAATTTATCTTAGATATAGGAACAATCGAAAACAAGAAATTGTCATCCTATCCGATTGTCAAGCAGCATAGAAAGCACTAAACGCGATCAACTCAGTAACCATCAATTCGAAGTTAGTCAAAAAATGCTTAGAGAAGCTCAACAAATTAGGCAAAGAAAATAAAGTCCTCCTACTCTGGATACCTTCTCACCAAGGGATAGAACGCAGTGAAAAAGCAAATGATCCAACAATAGATCTGTAAGGTCGCGGTGATTAACTCCCCTACTAAGCATTCTGCATTCTACATATTAAACTTACCACACTAAATTTGTGTCAGGTATTTTCAATACATAGGATACTTGCGTAAGGTGCAAGATCTGTGAATTAATTATTAGATTTTTAATAAATTGCGAAAATCTGCATTTTTTTAATTTTAAAACCAAAGTGGGCCAGTTTTAAATCACTTAATTCTCCCGCTCGATGGCCAGATATCAAAAGGCATCCCTATTAAAGCGTCAGACTGAATAAAAAGAGGATGGTTTATAACAACGTCGTTTATATGATTCAGCACGAGGTGTTTTAATTGAAATCGAGACGCTTTACACGAACAAAATCAACTCGAGTAATTGCGAACCACTTAAAATCGTACAAATACGTGCGCGTAATTCATTCAACTCGCACTGATAGTGTCCTTGCAAAAAGTACGGCTTTAACGGGATCATAATATTGAATAAACGATAATGGCGCTTGTACGGATAAAATATTGACACTGGCTAGCATGGCTTTTACAAGAACTTTAATCGGAACGTAATCGCTTTTTCCATAATACCGCGATATCGTTGCTGATTTTGATCTGGTGTCGGAGCCTGAAGTAGATTTTATGATGGGAAAATAAAAAAAAAAATGTACAGGAGGAGTCAACGATATAATAAAGTCCATTATCTCATTCGATTCGAAGTTTACAAAAAAATGATAAATAAGAAAGTTATAGGTAAGGTGATACACATTTTAAAATTATTATAGAGTATACAGAAGGATGCTTCAAAAGTGTGTGGTAGGTATTACATGTTTTTTTAAATACACCCTATTTTTATTTTATTTTTAGATTCTGTGTAAAATTCAATACCTTTTTTGTATACCGGGTGGTGCATCGTCATTGGAAATATAGAATGTAGAATGTAGAATGTTTAGGAGGGGAGTTAGTCACCGCGACCTTAAAGATCTATTGTGTGTTCCCCTTTCTTGAGCTATAACGAGTTATAACTCATCATACAGTCTCAAGGCTTTAACAAAAGCCAGTATCTGAGACGGCTCCATAGAGGCCAGCTCTCCATCCTTGACATCAGCTGTACCAAAGTTCATGGCACGAATGGTCGTCGTCTCGGCGCACTCAGTGATGAGGTGTTCTGGTGTTTCCCCATATTCCCCACAGAATCTGCATTCGCCGTTGTTTCTCAGCTTCAGCCTACTGAGGTGTTCGTTAAGGAGACAGTGTCCTGTTAGAAACCGCGTGACAATCCGAAGATTGTTTTTACTTAAATCAAGGAAGCCTTTGATTTTTCTCGGTCGTAGGTTCTGAGGAACTTTTTCGAGTGTCTTAGACCGTTGGAAGACACCCATTCTAAGTTGCGGTTGGAGTCTTCCAGATTCTTCAGCTCCGCTTTCAGCTGGTTTCCGCTTGGAAAACAGAACGGTTCTGGTCCAGTTAGTGGAGTGTTCGCTCCTTTCCGAGCTAGATCATTTGCTTTTTCATTGCCTTCTATCCCTTGGTGAGCAGGCACCCAGAATAGGAGGACTTTATTTTCTTTGCCCAACTTGTTGAGCTTCTCTAGGCATTCTTGACCAACTTCGAATTGATGGTTACTGAGTTGATCGCGTTTAGTGCTGCATGACTATCGGATAGGATGGCAATTTCCTGTTTTCGATAGTTCCTGTCTAAGATAAATTGTACACATCTTTCGATAGCGTAAATTTCTGCCTGAAGGATACTGGGGTAGGTGCCCATTGGTTCGGAGTATTTGGTTTTCGGCCCAAATACTCCCATCCCTGTCCCTGCTTTGGTTTTGGAAGCATCAGTATACCACGTTATGGTATGGTCTTTTATATGCTGAGTAAGCGTTTCTTCGTTCCAATCCATTTTATTACTCAATACTACGGTGAGGTGTTTCTCAAAGTTGTAAATTCTTGGTATGCCATCCACTGGGAGTTGGAGAAGTGGAATTTTCTTTTTGAGGGTGTTCCAAGCCCCTGACCTAAAAATTCTCCCAGTACTGTTTCCGTCTATGACCATTCTAATCATTGTCGTATTGGCATAACTACCGACGACAATATGCAGTGGTATTAGGTCTAAAATGACCTCCATTGCTGCTGTTGGACACGTTCTCATGGCACTTGTGATACAGATACATGCCAGTCTCTGTACTTTGCACAGGTTTTGCCTTGCTGTACGTTGCTCTAGTTTTGTATACCAAGCAACTGCTCCATATGTAATCATGGGTCTTAGTATCATGGTATACATCCAGCGCAAAATTTTCGGGGCGCAGCCCCACCTATTTCCCGCCAGTCTATTGGAAACATAGGAAATCCCATGTAAACTTTGAACTGTCCAAACATTGGCTCGCCTATTAATATTAGAACCAAGTTGTAAATGGTTTTTCAAAGGTCTGCGTATGCTGAATACACATGCCAAATTTGAACAATTTTGGACAAGCCGATTTTAAGTAATTTAAGAAAAACTGCAGCTATTTTTAAATTAAAAGTATACAGGTAACAATGCAAAACCAGGTAAATGCCAACGTACCTTAAGTTGTGAACCTGTTATAAAATCATTATTAAATAATGTAATTTGTTGTGCTGTCTGTACTATTACGTTATAGTACCTACTATAACGTAATACGTGTATATAATTGGTTTAAAAAAAAAATTTAAGAGCGAACTGAACTGATCGCGAACAATTTCCAATTTTTTCATTTATCATTAATTTTTGATGTAATTTTTTAATATCACGAGATGGTTTTGGTGACTATTGTCGTAACGTCATATTACGCTCAGTGGCGGAGTAAGGGGGGGGGGGCGGAAGGGGCGGTCCGCCCCGGGCCTCGTCTTTTAGGGGGCCTCCGAATCTTAATAAGTATTTTTTTATTCAACTGGCAAACAAGGCCAATATCTGTTCAGTAGTTATAAAGCAGTTTGTAGGTGGAGTATGCAAACCATACGTATACGCCAACTATAAACAGTATAAATGGAAGCAGATATTTATTTAATTATTATCAATTATCAGGCCCCAGTAATTGTCAATGGCATTTTCTATTTAGGAAATTAAATCAAGGGAAAATTTTCTTTGTTTAAAATATCGAATAATTATTATTTTTTATAGATTTTGAGACTGAATTTATTTATTTTTACTGAATAAACATTTTAAATTACAACCAATTCACAACATAACTTGTATTCTAGCTGCATTACTGCTGATGAGCAGTGAAGTCTTTAGTATAACGGGGGCCACGGGCCTGAGACAGCGAAGGGGCCCCTCGGATCTTGGAGGACTTACAAAATCGCGATATTTTTTCGCGGTATTTCCCTGGAAGCATTTATAAGAAAAAATATTTAAAATTTTTGGACGAAAAAAACTACCTGTCAAAAAAATTTGTACAGCCTAAAAGTCAAAAATTTAGTGATTATCACAGCCCCTGTGACATAGACAGCACATGTCTTCTCTTTATGTCACAGTGGCTGTGATAATCACTAAATTTGACGTTTAGGCTATATACATATTTTTGACAGGCAGTTTTTTTCCTCCAAAAATTATAAATATTTTTTTTTCAAAAACGATTAACGTTAGGTATAGAGTGTTAATATCAAAATTCATATAATTTCACAGAGAATTTAAATATGTAATAAAAAATTGATTAAAAATTTAAAATAAGAAAGTTACTGTCCGGTACTTCCGAAAGTGCCGTCATATTGAAAATAGTTTTAATCGATAGATCTCATTGTGAAACAATGATATGCACAAAATCTCGTATCTATAGGGAAATTGGAACAACTTTCGTTGCACGTCATCAATGACACCATGCGTCGTCTTATGGAGTTTGCTGGTGCTCTAGTAGTATTATGATGTACAACGAAAGTTATTTTAACACCCTGGGACACCCTATATAAATACATGAATTTTGACAACCATTATACATACGTCAATCAATTTTTACAAAATGTGCATTAGAAGTATATCATTATCTAAACAGACGGGGGGCCACATTTAGTTTCGCCGCCCCGGGCCCCCGACAGGCTTAGTCCGCCACTGATTACGCTACATTGGATACTCTATACTAAATTAAAAAAAGTTAAGGCTAACGATACAGTCCTGGTTTTAAGAAACGTTAATAACGATAACAGAACTAACGATATTATAGAAAACATATGTAATACTCAAGTATACAGAGAGAAAAAAAATGTAAAATATATGCTAATACTTTGTGATGCCTCCCTTGGCTGCTATAACTGCCTGTATTCTTCCGGTCATACTGTCATTGATACTTGCCCATTCTTCTTTAAGAACCAAGCGAAGTTCATTTAATGAAGCTGGTACCGCTTCGCGACCTCCATCCCTAAAAAAGCATGCATGCCAAGCATTTCCCAAACATCGAACATGATGAGCAGTTTATAGTAGTACATACTGCTACAATAATTGCCAAAGCCGGCTTGTCATATTGAAAAATAACTTCAAAAAGAAATGATAATTGAAAAAATTGCAAATTGTTCGTGACAAGTTGATTTCGCTCATAAAAATTAACCAAGGCATGTATTGACATGATCCAAAAAAACAGAATGCTCAGAAGACATGGTCCTGACCATAAAATTATATTATAGGAAAATTATACACGAAATTATTGCACAGGTTGTTTTAAATTTGTTGTAAAAAACAACCCCTCGATAATAAGCCAAATAACCCTATATAATAAGCCAAATAAAAAAAATATAAATAATAAAAAAAAAATAATTTCATAAAAAACCGAGTTTACAAATTAAAGTTAATATAATTATAAACAGGCTGCTAAAAAATTCGTGACAATAGGACTAAAAATCACAAAAAATAACACTATAAATTTGAGCAAAAATGTCTCCGTTGAGTTTTTTTGCATCTGAGCGTATAAAAAATGAGATGTATGAATTTGTGGAAGACCGCAAAAATTTTGGATGCTGAGTCTTGGTCTAGTCTAGCTTAAGTTTTAAGTTTCGCACTGGTCGTTCTTGGTCTTGGTCTTGGTTTTTGGGCAGACATTTATCATCATAGTGACTGTTTGTTCCCATAATCAACACATCAAAGATGGGCTCTATTATACAAATTTTATAATTCCTCAGACTATTAGTTCCTTTTTTTCTGCACTTTTTGAAGGAAGTTAGTTTAATAAGGAACAATTAATATCCAATTTGTTGTGCATAACGATTTTCGGTTTTATTAATGCGAAAGTATAAAAACGTTAACCGAAAAAGTAAACGCCGATTAACGTTTTAATTTGTACATCCTTAATTGCTGCGAGCTTTTTTAAATTGGCCGACAATTTCTTCACAATAAATAACGAAACAATCGTAAAATACTTGGCGACTACATTATTATTGCGCTGTAAAATTTTTAATAACTAACAAGTGTTGTGTCACTTTGGAGTTCATTAAATCTCTTAATAGCCCTTTATCTGGGACCCTATCAAATTTACAATGTTGAAAGATACGGTTGTAAATACAGCGATATAGCCCAATAACTTTAGATCAAATGCAACGAAAGAAGAATAAAATGCGTTGTTAAGCATTGGCTATAACTCAGTAATTTTTCGAAGAAAACATATTATACCTTATATTGCTGAAAAGCTTAAAAAATTGCGCTTTTTATGAAGTTATGGCCAACTATGGTTTCCATTTAAAAAAACATATGTTTGTGTCATATGTCAAAAATGACAGGCTTTAGAAGAAAACGGAGGACACTGTCTCATTAAGGATGTGATTATCGACAACTTTTATCTGAAAACTTTTTGTCTAAAATAGCTTATAATGGAATTAGGGGCAATTTTTAAAAGAGCCGAAATTTGTTTTTTTCGAAATATCTAGTAAGCCATGAACTTTTTCAAAAATCTGAAAGGTGCATATTTATGACGCCACAAAACTGCAATTCTTTCCCTATTTAACCGACTCTCTATCTCCAGTAGTTTCCGAGATACCCATAGAGAACATCGTAGGAAACTCACCCTGTATGTATGTTGACTAAATAATTATTAGACTGAAATTATAAATTTGGAATGTTTTTGTCCCAAACGTTCAATAGAAACTGTTTTATCATCATTTTTTGGAAGAAAAATTTATGATTAATTAAAAAAAAATAAAAAGTTCCCGAATTTATCACTTCAATTAAAAAAAAACTATCTACTCAACATATTTATTTTTAGTTGGTTAGGTTGCTACGGTTACTCGTAGCGATTTTTACCGAGAGACATTTTTTACGTAAAAAATCACGGAAATGTGTATTTTTTCACTCAGTAGTTTTATACTGGTACGGACGAAAAGTTATTGACCTTTAAATCAGTTAAAACATATGTAGGTGGCGCCCCCTACAAATAGGAGTCGTTTTGACTTCAAAGTCAAATTTCTCATGTCAAAGAACTCCTAGATACCAATTTTCATCCAAATATTGACGTTACTTGAAAATTATTTGGAAAAAATCGAAATAAAAATGAAACTTCTACACTCTGTATCTCCGAAACTAATCATTTTGGAACATACATTTATACGAACTTTTTACTTATTTTTACCAGCAGAATATGCTGCCAATGTTTCCCGAATACAGTTTGAACCACCCTGTATATTCCAGTGAAATTCGGAAATCCAGTATACGTTAACAGACGGCTAGAAAATGATAACAATTTACGAAATTGGCCAGTGAATGTTGTTTTAATCGATGTATGTATCGATTTTTACTAAAGATTCTTAGTAGTCGCCAGTAAGAGTAACATTTACTAGAGTTACTAACATCTACAAGAGTTATCAGTAAAAGTAATTCTATTGTACAATACAAAGCATCGAAGTAAATTGGAAGAAATAAAACTTTTAAGAACATTGAATCACCTCAATATTTAATCTGATCCACTCACCTTAAAATTACAAGAACATGATAACAAAACAGTTACACCCAAATTTTTGTATCCCCATAAGTTTTTGATTTGACATTTTTGGTGATATTTTTTAGGCACCCGCTCTTTGGACAACACGCCACTGGAGCCAGGTTGAAATCCTGAACAAGTTTTCTTTCTGCCGTCCAGCCACTTGATAGCAGCACGGCATCCGCAAAGAGACTAGAGTTGTGGTCAGCAACTTCAACAACTCCAAACGATTTTGCTCTAAGGCCAAAAGAGAGCCTACCACCTGGTGCGGAACAAGCATGGCCGGTGTGGAAAAGTCTGAACCGTTTGCGTACTCAGGTTGGCAGATGAAGACGGCAGACAAACATGAACCAGTGGGGCTACCTTTCTTCCTGTGAATGCGAAGACCTGTTTCCTGTGAATGCGGAGAGGAACAAAATATGAGGCATTTTCTCGTATGCCCAAATCTTGAAAACATATGCAGTCAGAGTGATCTGGCGGAGGGAAATACCAACGCTCTGGAGTGTGCCAAGTACTCTAAGTAACTACAAGTAATATTATTTTTATTTTTTTGTTCTTTGACATTATAAACATTTATAAATGTTTATTTTAACAATAAGACTGACAATATTATTTGTATAATGTTTTGTATTATCTTTTGTTTGTTTGTTTGTGTCCCTTGTTTTTTTACTTTGTTTGTTAGTTTACCTTTGTCTACAAATTGAAATTTTTTTTGACAATAAAGGCATTTATTTATTTACTGGATATCCTGTATATAACCGCGTGTGCATATATATGTTTTGTAGTTTGTCTAATTCTGTACAAGTTTTGTTCCTATTTATGTTGATTGTTTGACTATGTTTTTTTAAAATATATGATGTGCCTTTTTTATCAATTTAGCCGTTTTGTATATTTTATATATATTTTTGTATTTCTTGATTTTTTGTATACTGAGCTGGACACGAATAAATAAATTTTAATATGAGTTTGATTGCTTTGCATGTCTTTATTTAAACATTGAAAAACAAACAAAAGTGAATCTGAATTATTAGAATTCTCAGAATGTTGTTTACAAAAGTTTCACCGCAAAATAAAATTTTAATCAATCACAATTGTTTATCTATATCATTTACCGGCGGATTAATAATACAGAAATTACAACTCAATTACAAACAATTCACTATTTGTAGTGATTTAAAGTCATTTTATTAAATTATTCGAATATTCTCGTTGATTATTGGTTTGAAATAAACGTGACAGTGCCCTCCAATGAAAATGCGAGTTACTAACTCTAAATTCTAATTCTTATGATGCTTTACCTAGACCGTTATTCAGAAGCTACAAGCCTATCGATGAAAGTATACGTGAAATCAAAGTTGGTATAGTTTCAAGTTTAGTATATTGATTTTCTTAGACGCGTATGGCACAGATCGTTATCCAGTGTTGCCAGAAGCTTATTTTTCATTGGATTTTTCAGCGGTAGACCTACCCCGATTGGGTAGCATCTTAACAAATATTTATATTATTATAACCGTAACAAGGAATAAATGACATGAAATTACATATTATCATTATATCCTAAGGGCTCAAAATTATTCAAATATTCGCAAAAATTAAATCGTTTTCAATACTCCCGACCAGATTTTAAATTATGCTAATTCGCAAAATATTAAAACATCTTTCTGTCTATTTTGTCCACTCTGTATTTTTTTGAAATCGTCCAATAACAGTATTATTCGCAATTCGCATGTATATGAACCGGCGTCTAAAGCTATTGGACTAATACAAGCTCTTGATCGCTCTATTTACCTTGGTCAGTTTTAGTACCCTTATAAAAAGGAGAGAGAGGAAATGTAGACAGGCAGCAGTACCTCGCATATTTAAACGGGCGCGATTATGTTGTAAATCATGTAAATTGTCTTATGACTACTTTAACTTGTACACACAATGCTGGTAATTACTAACTAATAAATAAGATTCTTTATGCTTGGCACAGAAGATTTAATGCCGAAAACTTATGGTCTATATATTATGCATTTATTGGCATATTATGTAAATTAAACATTTTATAATTGTTCCTAATTATTCGAGATTTTAAAGCAAGTTTGGCATGGAAGAATCAATGGTTGTTCTGTAATTTTGAGAAAAAAAAACTGTCATAATCATTTTAACTTTTACACACAATATTGGTAATTATGATACTACGAAAAAGACCAAGAGTGAACCCTGCAAGAATAAAACCAAGGGAATCTTGGAAACTGCATATCAAGTAATAATTCTCCAAAGATTGTAGTAAAATGTAACATACATCTCGCCAATATTTCCGTTCCGTTGTAGTAAAAACTTACATCTTCGATGTTAACCAAAACTGCAAATTGTAGTAAAATCTAAATTGCTTATCGGCTGTTCTTAAATACTTGTGTAGTAATAATTAATACAATATGCTCTTAACCCATACCACATATTGCAGAGAAAATTTTCGCATTTAGAAATCGATGAGTCGTGGATGACTCCAAATGATTCTCCGAACCTCAGTTTTCTTACACTGTTTGTAGTCTTATACTTATGAGTCTTATTTTTTCGAAATTCGGCTACAATTTTGTCATAACTACATCTTTCCGAGTCTGGAACGTTCCCTGTGTACCCAGGCACAACATGTAACGCACACAATTGATTTACATTTACAACACGATCACAAATTCCACACATATACAAGTCCGCCGTATTTTCTTTCTCTTCTAATGATGTCTTTATATGATTATCAGTACTTGCCCGACAACGAAGGTTCCAATTACAACGGCAAAACCATAAGCAAATTTTACAACTTTTTGTACTCGTAGTACTACTTACTACAACGTTTCCATTCGGTTTTGCAATGATTGTTATATGAGCTTGGTAACCAATATACAGAGTTATTCACAACATACGACACGGAATATTGTAGCTAAACAGTTAGATTTTTACAAATTGTAAGCTTTGGGTTCGTCGAAGAATTAGAGCTAGAATTTAGAAATATTTTTACAAAATACAGAGTTTCCCAAATTAAATAAAAAATATTATTGTTGTATTTTTTTAAACGGAAGACCCTGTGTATTATTCTATTTTTAGATTCTGCAATTGAAATAAAGGGAAAAAAATTTGATTAAGGTTTATCACACTTAAACCTTACCATTTCTGAAATATTTTCAACTTTGTGAAACCTGGGTGTTCTATTAAAAAATACAACTTTGATATTTTTTATTTATTTGGATAACTCTGTATCTTTAAGGCAAAACTTTGTATTTTACAAAAGTATCTCGATCGTAAGTTCAAGAGAAGTAGCCTTAAAATTGTTCCATTTTTGTTTTGTATTAAATGTACCATTTTTCTTCCATAAAATGGATTAAGTGGTTAAAAATAAAATTCTTATATTTCTTTATATCTGGAACGCAATAGCGCAAATAACACAATAATAATAATTATTTACACTGCAGAAACCAGAAGTAAGAAAACAATGTAAAAGAACAGAATTTGTATCAAAATTATTAAAAATATAAGTACCTAGTATAAAAACATACTAAAATGGTAAACACTGGTATATCGCCACGATTTGGTGGACCTCGTTTAGTCATTTTTTTGTCCTCTTTTCCCTCCAAGCAGTTGGTTTATTAGCATACCCATTCATCGAGCACTCTGCTGGACTTTGTTGTATTTTATTTCCAGATTAACAATCTCATCCTTAAATTTTATATAAAACTGGTTATTGAATATTAAACATATCTGTATATTGATCCATCAATAACTTACCGAATATCAGTGTAAGAAGTTCTTTGAAGTGTTTAAATCTTTCTTTCTCTGGTCCATTTAGATTTTTATTATTTCCAAATTTAAAAAAATTATATTGCAGAGCTAACTCAGCTACCTCTTTATCATTATACGAGAATATTTGGAGTTTTCATTCATTGGAGTCAAAATTTGGTAAATTGGGTATCGAGTAAGGGAAGAGTCGCTGCTAAAATATTAATAATACTCTTAGGAAGGTGTAACAAGGTAATTAAAAACTTGTACTTACCTCAAACTCTCTTTTAAACTACACACAAACAGAACATTTATATAGAGCTTCCGAATGATAAAACAATAATGGCTGCTAACACATACCACTCCTAGAAAGGAGAAAGGAGAGAGGACACATAAGATACACCTGGTCGGTGTGTCTACGCTGAGGCTATCCGCGCGTGCGCACACCTTCATTTCATGCTCGAATGTAGACACAACAGTACACTATTACAAAGTGTCTATATAGATATTTATATTATGTGTATACGTCACATTTTTACAAGGTGTGTACTATAGGCACAACTATGATACGAAGTACCACACATACATATGTCTTATACATTGTATGTCTCATATACCGACGTCATATTTCGTCATTTTAATAATTATTTGTTACGTTACAAAAAACTCTTTAGAATCTTGAGTGCATACGGCATACAACTAGTAAACACTGTATCACACAATTCTATCAATATAAACCTGCGTGTATCTCATATGTATATGTGAGAACTAGATGAACACTTAGGTTCACTTTAACATATTTTGTTTCTCATATGTCTCCCTTGTAGAAATGTAATTTCATTTGGACGTGCTATATGGGTAATGTCATATATTACCAGTACCAGCACTCCACAGTACTAAATATGTGTGATTTTATAGGTTTATTACTTTTGACAATGCACGACATCCACAGTGCCCGACATCTTGTCATAGAATACCCGACAAAACAGAGACTCTTTGAACTTTACTGACTCGTGACGGAACATTCAAAAGTCTCTGAATTTGGAAACAAATTCAGAGACAATTTTAATTAAACTAAGTAACAGCAGATACGTTTATATCAGTTGATAAAATATATTTACCGTGCTACAATTTTTGTAACAAAATTTTCTGCTCGATTTTTTTCCCTGTAATGACGAATGCGCGTCTATGAATCTACGCCTCCGCGGACAGTAGGCCTAATAAATGACATAAAAACACTTTTTGCTTTAAAATTAATTGTTTGAAATATGTACTAAATCACCTTGTAAAGTCCACTCTGTTGCTGAATATTGTCAAATCAATATTCAGTTCGTATATTCCTAAAATGTAAATGTAAATCGAAGTATCGGCCGATAATTCTCTCACTTGCTGATCGATCTTCGAAATCAAATATGTCGTATCGCTTAATTCGTTAACCGAAAGACGATCAAGCAAATTTTATTGAAAGTATTGATTCGTACAAAGAGCATCAGATAAAATACCGCGATTCGCCATTAAGATACGTAATTAATTAACATTTCATTGAAGACAGCGATCGAAATCCGATAGCCCAGCTATGTTACTAAATATTTATTATCTCTTGTAATTATTTTTACTCTCCGCCGTTTCAATATGTTTTATTATTTGTGGCTTGTTTTAAGCGAATATTAAAATGTGCTTTTCCAATAAATTGCGTCACTTTATGGTTCCTTTTTCGGAAAGGTTAAACGGTTTTTACTGTAGCCTTACAAGCCCACTGCAAGTTTCGGGTTTTCTATTATGCAATTGATTTATTTTTATTCTGTTATGGCTTTATGCCCATATTGACAGCATCTGCCACTATAGATGTATATTTCGGAAAATTATTTTTATAAACTCAGATGCAAAAAAAAGCAACGGAGAAATTTTTGGTCAAATTTTAAGTGTTTTATTTTTGTTAATTTTAGCCCTATTTTCATGAATTTTTTAGCAAGCTGTATATAATTATAATTATATCAACTTTAATTCGTAAACTCAGCTTTATATAAACTTTAGCATTTGTCATATTATACAGGGTTAATGGAGGGGTTGTGTTTTTACCTTAAGTTTAAAACACCCTCTGTAATAATTTTGTCTCTAAATTTTCCTAAAAAAAAATTACGTTCAGAACCATGACTGAGCATTTTGATTTTTTTGATTTGTGATTCATGTCAATACATGCTTTGGTTAATTTTTAAGAACGAAATGAACTGATAAAGATCAATTTGCAATTTTTTTAGTTATCATTACTTATTACGTAATTTTTGATGGTTTTGGTGACTATTGTCATAACGTCATATTACACTGCATTGGATACTCTATACCAAATTAAAAAAAATATAATAGGTATATAATTTTCATAATTGGAATTGGAAAGACTCAGAATATTAAAGTGATACTTTTAGGAAATTTGCATAACATATATTTTTGGGAACTCATAATAAATGTCCTGTTATTCTAAAATCTCCAATAAATAGACCTTATCGAGGTTCAGATTACAGAATCTTCTGATTCTGTAATCTGAAGATTAGAATAGAAGATTCTGAATTCTGATTTTTCTTTTTCATCTATTTTTTAGGTAATAATTTGAAAAATATAGACTTTTTTACCTTATAGTTTATTAAATAACCCTATACTTTATTAAATAAAAAATAAACTTTTTTTAGAGTAGCCGTTAGCCGTCAAGAAATAAACCAAATTTGAATAAATTCGCTTATGTTTGTTTGAACCATTAAATTAAATAAATATAAAAAAGATACTTATTTGTTCAACATTATCGTTTTAATTTATTGTAAATTTTAAATTCATATTTCAATATTTTATGTTCAAATTTTAAATTTGAACATAAAAATGTTGATCAAAACAAATATTGTTTCTTTATTTGAAATAATTTACATTAAATTACTTAAAATACTATTAATTTAATAATTTTGTATGTAGAAAGTCTATCTAGTAAAATTCCATTTAAAAAATAGAATACTTACAAGAGTCTTGTAGTAAAACTAACAATAAGACCAGGAATGGACCCTGTAAGATCAAGACCCAGACTACTTACTAGATCTTGCAGTAGCAAAACTAACACTTATGAATGCAATATTTAAAAGGAATATGTAATCATTGAAAACAAAGTAACAAAAAAATGGAATTATTTAATTTAAGAGGGTCTATGATCATTTTGAATCCAACTCTACAATAAGACACTATTGTTTCTATTATTTTAGTTATCATTAAAAGTATATAAAATATAACTTATATAAAAGGGAAATTAAAATAACTTTTGTTTCACACCATAATACGACCACCAGCAAACTCCATAAGACGACGCATAGTGTCATTGATGACGTGCAACGAAAGTTGTTCCAATTTCCCTATATTTATATACATTTAACGATAATTAATATAAATAATTTAGATAATTTTTAAATGCTAATAAACATGGCTTAAAACATATCCATTCGTTGGGTCAACGCATTGGTGTTTAGAAAAATAACTTTTTTAATTTGTAAATTTTCTTCTAGTGGAAAAAAAGATATTTTCATTTTCAAGATATCCATTCTGGTTTCACGCGCCAAGTAAACTTTTTTAATTACTATTCGGCACTTTAAAACGATTTTCTAATTCTAGGAAGCTCAGTTTCGCGTCCAGATTATTGCCCTTCATAACAATTACCCCGCACGATAATCGTCTTAACCTCGAGCACCTACAGATACTTTACCTACCTCAGTCCGTGCTACTCTTCTGAATGGCCGAAATAATACTAGTTTAATGATTTTCGAATATACCCACTCGAAACCTTCATAAACTACTCTGTTCGATCTCTTTTCTTCGAAATATCCGTAACCAATAGGTTTTTTGTCTCGCAGCAAAAAGCAACAAACGACGGACATAAGAATCGGTCCATTCTTTCACGAATTTCTTCTCCACCCGTAATCCCGGAGTGTTAAAATCACTTTTGGCCATAGAAGAGGAAGAAAACTTAAAGAATGGCCTTTAATTGCATTCATTGACGGTGAGGCGTGAGGCTTCGGCGCCATTGTCCCTGCACTGAAGAGTGACACCATGGGAATCTGAGAAAAGAGAATGCAGTTGACACCTCGGGCCCATTCATGGGCACAAAGCGCATACAAATAGCCTCCGAAAATGTAAAACGGCCAAATTTATATTTGCTTCGACGGGATTTCGTGTAATGGATGGTAAGACAGGTATGCGGTGCGTTTCAGGTCAGGATCCAGATGTTAGGTTTCGGACACGAGCCAATATATTCGTCGCCTTTCTCACGAAGAAACCTCAATAATATTTTCTAAACTTTACAGGAGAGCTAGATTGTATGTTAGGCATGTTCGGTCCTCCGGTATATTGGTATCGGGACCGGTACTTTTGAAATATTCCTTTACAGGGAAAACCGGTTTTAGTACCGGTACCGGAAGACCGGTTTCCAATCGGTACAAAAAAATAGATTCATGATGATATGAAAATCAAAAAACTTAGAACTATAAAACGATTTTTGTACGGGTTTTTGTGCAAAGCTGATTGTTACAGTTGGGGGTTGGAACCTTTGGTGTTCCACAGCAAAATAAAACACTAAATCACTACAATGCATCAAAACACTTTTAGTTTTACACTGGTCGCGCATTTTGCTAACCATGTTAGCATTATCAGCAGACGATTAAGACTGAATGATGACGAGTCTTTAGATTCTGTCCCCCCTGCTCTAGGTATAATCATATACGAGCACATTAGGTTTATATAAGTAATGTTTAGCATTTCCTATCATATTTTCTGATTAATTTTTTAATAACAATAACTTTACCTTTTAGTTCTAGAGGTCTAGTGGTCATCGACCAGAGAAGGAATCTGACAGGAGAGCATGTGGAGCAGCTTGTGTCCCTGACTCGGAACTTTTAGTTCTAGAGGTCTAGTGGTCATCGACCAGAGAAGGAATCTGACAGGAGAGCATGTGGAGCAGCTTGTGTCCCTGGCTCGGAACGTAGAATATGTTCTGGTGCCCAAGTAGTTATTTTTTTAAGCAGAAAGTTTTTTAAAATATAGGTTTGTGTATGGTGATACATCTAACAAATATTTGTCTTATTATATTATACAGGGCTGGTAGATCTCGATAAAAGAAACATATTTTCTCTTTACCTTCACCCCTGAAAATATTTGCACTTATTTAAGACTCACCCTGTAGTATCCTCTTTATAGCTTGATTATTTCTTTCTCCTAACAAAACTCACATACAAATACAAGAATCATACAAAATTCTACCGTATTAAAGAAAAATGCTTTTCAGGTTCAAGTATTTTATTAAAAAATTAAAGATATTTTCTAAGTAAATAAAAATAAAAAATCGGTAAAAAAACTTTTAAGTTAAACGGTTTTATCTTATGTGCACTGAAAACTAGAAAATAATAATAACAATTAGGTATTTTGAACTTCTAGTTCAGAAATATTTTAGTACTAGGCAGAATAGCTTTTAGGCATATTAGACTAAAATAAAAACGTGGGGCCCATTAACTATTGCTGTAATACTTTCTTCTATACTAAGTGTGGATTGCATCGACTTACTATAATCGTAACTGGAGATTTTGACAATCAATAACCAGCCGTGGCGGCTTCACCAGCGAACGCCGAGCTCATGATCTACCAAAGTATAAAGATATGCTTTGCCATAGGTAGGATTTCAGAGGGGCCCCACGTTTTTATTTTAGTCTAATATGCCTAAAAGCTATTCTGCCTAGTACTAAAATATTTCTGAACTAGAAGTTCAAAATACCTAATTGTTATTATTATTTTCTAGTTTTCAGTGCACATAAGATAAAACCGTTTAACTTAAAAGTTTTTTTACCGATTTTTTATTTTCTAGTTTTTAGTATTTAACGGAAATGCCTACCGAATATTCCTCATTCTATTTAATTCATTTGGTGCATCATTATTACATGGTTTTTTACCTGATAATTTATTACAATCTAATTCCTCAATACATAGCCCTTCCAGAGACTTGACTCGACTTAGAGCCACGTATGCTTGCCCTTCCTCAAACAATTTGAGCCCAAATACACTACTGCATGGTCGACTGTGCTGCCCTGCATTTTATGGACGGTGGATGCCCATGACAAAATTAAGGGTAACATCCTTCTTTCAGCTGTACCATAAGTGAATTTTCCTAGAAACTGTATGGCTTTCGGGTGTATAACGTGTATGCCGTCTCTGGCAAAGTCAATCCAAACTGATGGTACATCTGTTTCGTATATTTGGGTTCGACGGAACTGAGGCCAAACAATTTCTGTAATGTGGCCTATAGCACCATTTACTAAACCTTTTGTAACGTCAATGTTGAACCGCAACATTACTTTTGCTCCTACAAATATTTCAAGTACTGATGGTAAGCCTCCAGTCTTATTTATATCTGTTGGTATTATATTTGCTAAATTTAAATTATCTGTATTTCGTGTGGCGTCAATTAGTTGGTCCTGTGCTTTAATGGTATAAATTCGAGATCCCTTATTCCGGAACAGATTTAAAACAGCAGCGTTGTGATTATTTACTTGCTGATTAGTGGGGTATACCCTTAACGCTTTGTCTGTTGCAAACTCATCACTTGGGTTTTGAAGTTCCCACGAGTAATGGACATTTTAACGGTCGACCCCCCCAGAGGTCCAGTAGAGGGCAAGGCTATAATATACAACAAGAGGCGCCCAATCTTGAGGGGAAAACGCTTGCGACATTACATTTTTAGCCACCCTAATGCCATACAGTCCTCAGCACGTTTTAACCTATTACCTTAACTTGGGTGGTAAAGCTACCGCTAACTACATAGGTACATCTAATCATCTTTTTTTTTATCTGTCCTTCTAACGTCACACAATCTTGGACACAACTGTTCTGGACACGACTACTCATGCCCTCACCTAATACGCCATTTTGTAACGACGTCCATGTTGGATTTTAAATTTTGTCATAATCACAGTATTCTACTAGTGTAGCCCTTTCATTTGATACCCATATTGAGGGGGTTGTGGAAAAATATGAAATCCGCCATTTTGTACCGGCGGCCATCTTAGATTTACAATGTTATTGATATTACTATATTGTATTGTCATCGGAACTAAAGGTGTGTACCAAATTTTAAAAAATTATCATCGTCATCATCATCAGCAGCAGGAATTGTTTTGAAGAAGTGTAAAAAATGTGTTTATAATATTTATAATAATTAGTAGTAGGAATTTGTATCAAAAATTAATATATTTATATGTTCGTAGTCGTTTTTCATTATTATAAAAACTAGTCGTCTTATAGATTCATAACACCACTAGTTGTGTTATGAATCTCATAACGTAACTGAAATACTAAAAAAATAGTGATGTAAAAACGTTATAACTAAACGGTTGTATATAAACACAGTATTTTCATATACTTTTAATTTTACCAGCATCTACCTAGAAAAAAATCTTAGGCCTGTCCGGCCCTGTACAATCTCTAAATCCACCGTGTCATGTGTTGGCATTGTCCGCCGTGCATAATCTACCGCAGCAATCGGCAAAGATTTCAACGCGGGTGCGAAAAGTGCGGTCACTTTCGACCATGCCGATGTCCAGAAATGTGGTAGATCGCCACGCTTGACCGGCGGCAATTGCTCCGAGAAAAGAGGTTTAGGGTGCCGCGATTTTGCGCTTGTCATAGTTAGGCCTGGTACAAGACTGCCGAAATGATCGGTTATGAGGACAGATTAGGTCGTTGGTGAGTGGTTTGTTCCTCTGTTACTAATTTATTTATAGGACGCAAAAGGGATAATCCTGAAATATCCCGTTGGACGGAACGGACCAGTTAATTTGAAGTTGACCGTAAAAAGTTATAAAAGAGTCGTTCTGTCACACTTCAATTAAATCGGTGAAAGGGATAGAAAGTTATCGAATGACATTTTTGACATTTATATTTTAAATTTTGTTATACTCAATGGAAAATGGAAGCAGAACACCCAGGAAGCATCATTTAAATTATTAATATTTTGTACTTCCCTTTTGGATTTGAGGTTTTCCACCATATTAGTTTTACCAGCTACCACGAACTCTTGATAGAGTATTGACACAAATTAACTACAACAGATGCGAAAGAACACCGAATTACGCGTTCAGATTTCTGTGACCTTCAGAAAGAGTTCATAGACAATCCGCATCAATGTATAGTTTGGGTTATTATTTGTTTGGGTGAAAATAATCTGCACCAATATGTTATCGAGGCATATAATCTCACAGTAATTTAATAGATTGCTCGTCATATTATATCAGTTCGTAGGAGATTAGGAAAAAAAAGATATTTATAGTATAAAAAATTAATTTATTTAACAAAATTTAATTAAAGATGTGACAAAATAGTTACTTTTCTATTGGTTCTATCGACTATATAAATCTTTATTTTTTGTAAACTTTAATGCATAAAATATTTTCAATCTAATAAATAATTTAATGATGTAAATAAGAGGAAATTTCTCACATGGGTGATCAAATTCTATAGTTTTCATTATATCAAACAGCCTCTGAATGTTTTCTTTAGTGCAAAACTCATCAAAATTTAATATAAATAATTTTTCCATTTCCAGTAAATAAAATGAACAAATTTTTCCACTTTCATGATCAAATGCTTTTAAATGGGTAAATAATTTCGAGTTATCAAGAGATTCGGATTCTTTTGCAAATTTTAGACAAATATCACATTGATGTATTTGAAGACCCTTTTAATTAATGTAGTCAAACATAATTAAAGGCATTTTGAGTTGAAAACATTTCTCAGAGGCTGTTTGATATAATGAAAACTATAGAATTTGACCACCAATGTGAGATTTTCACCAATGAAATTTCCTCTTATTTACATCATTAAATGATTTATTAGATTGAAAATATTTGATGTATTAAAGTTTACAAATAAAGATTTATATAGTCGAAAAAAGTCCGATAGAACCAATAGAAAGGTACTATTTTGTCACATTTTTAATTAAATTTTGTTAAATAAATTAATTTTTTATACTATAAATATCTTTTTTTTCCGCAACCAAACCAAACCAAACACATTTGTATCCCATTTTAAATAAGATATACAAATTACCAAAACTTAGAAATAACAGTTCAAAAGTTCAACAAAAATCCTACACCCGTTTTTAAAAAGAAACATATAAGCACGCGTTATGTCATTCCAGCAAGCAAATACGACACAGCATAGGTTTCCGGACTAAACGACTGGTGTATTTACACCACTCAATAGGCGTGTGGGGTTTACCGAGCGGTTTCCGATGCAGTCGCTTTCTTTCGCATCTGTTATAGGTAATTTGTGGTATTGATAGATATTTTAGTGTAAGCTTATAAATAATTGCAGATCAAAAAATGTGTGAAATATTGCTTTTAGAACTCGGTACCATGCACGAAAAAAATCGAACAGAAAATTTGTTAAAAAATTGTAGCACGGTAAATCTATTATCAACTGATAAAAATGTCACTGCTGTTACTTAGTTTAATAAAAAATTCGGATTTTGTTGTAGCAATGAGTCTTATATATTTGGAAACAAGCTCTTGCAACAATCATTGCAAAACCGAATAGAGACCTAGCCAGATTATTATAATATATAAAAGTTGTAGTAAAATGTGTCTATGTATCTGGCGTAGTAATTGAAACCGTTGTCAGGCTGGTGGTGACAATTTTTTAGTCATTGTGTGGAATTTGTGATCGTGCTGTAAAGGCAAATCAACCATCAATTGAGTGCTCTACATGCTGTGCTTGGGTCCACAGGTTAAACTATTGTGAGAAATCTAAGTAAACTCTTATAAATCTGAATAATAATGTCCATAAACTAGAGAGATAATGTCGATTTTGAAAATAGTTACTAACTGTCACTAGAAAATTGCCATGGCGATCCAGCCATCTTGATTGTCATTTTATTGAAAAATCGCTTTTTATTCAAAATCTGAGATAGATAGATATAGGAAACCCTAGTTTGTAAGAGCATTTGAATCTGCTTCGTTTTATTTAAAAAAATACAG
The DNA here is from genome assembly GCF_002938485.1 of Sitophilus oryzae. Lineage (NCBI taxonomy): Eukaryota > Metazoa > Arthropoda > Insecta > Coleoptera > Curculionidae > Sitophilus > Sitophilus oryzae. The sequence continues at coordinate 187,121 of NW_022147124.1, forward strand.
GGTGTTGCATCTGAAATAACGAAGTTTTTATGTAAAATAAATCCTTAAAATAGATCAGCAATTTTTGGTACCCCTGTATAAATTTAAGGAAGCAATAACATTTTTCAGTAAAGTTTATTATTTTATCTTTAAACTCAGCACAAGAATTAATTCACACACTAATGCACATGTAATGTATTGGGTGTTCATAATTATTAATTCTATTATTAATAATTCTATAGCATGCATAGTTAAACATCCTTAAATATCTCAAAAACCAATGATTTTAAACATATTTAACCCTTATAATAAATGCCTTTTTTGGGTCCAAGAATCCAAAAATGAACACCCCGTTTATTTCTAGAATAGAATAAGAATAGAATAATTTATTGATGTCAATACCATACAAATAGTGGCGTACATAAGTCAAAATATAAAATAAAATACATATATAAAACACAATTAACTTAAAAATTAACACAAAAGACATAAAGTTAAAACCATCATATTAGATGGGTATACAATGACAGTTATATATTCTAGTTAATACATTGTAATATAAATATAGGGTGGGAGTTTCCAGTTCCCACATTCTGTTGTAGAAGGAATTTCCATCAAGTGAGATTAATATGTATATCACTGAAAGAAACTCCGTCGTGTCATACAGTGGATTTTCAAGTAACCAGCCACGAACCCTGCCCTTAAACACCTTATCGGACAATAGTTTATACCCATCCGGGAGTTTATTGTAAAGCTTCACACCCCAGTATCTAGGTCCATCTCGAGACCTTTCTAATCTATGTATAGGGATACTGAGGTGCTCCGCCCTACGAGTGTCATGAGAGCCTTGCTGAGCATTTGTGGGATATTTCTTCGTATTGGCTTTAACATATAATAGATTTTCCAATATATAAAGATTTGGGAGAGTAAGTATATTTAACATTTTAAAGGTTTCCCTGCAATCATCCCTGTAGCCCAGACCTCCGACAACTCTCACAGCCCTCCTCTGAAGCGCGAAAACCCTGCGCCACTGAGGTGCGTGACCCCAAGCCAAAACAGCGTAGGACATCACAGAATGAAAAAGAGCGTAGTAAGCCGTCCGCAATACGCAACAGGAAACAGTACCTGACAAATTACGCAGAACGAAGAGCGCGCTTCTTAGCTTCTTGCATAGTTGCTCAATATGAGCATTCCATCTCATTTCACTGTCCAACTGAACCCCTAAAAATGGAACAGATTCCCTGGAGAAGCGACAGTCCTCAGGCACACTCCTCAAAGAAAAAATTACACGATTTGTTTTGGCCTCATTTAAAACTAGGTTATTTTTCCGGAACCAGTCAGCCGCCCTCGCTTGAGCGTCATCCGCGCCTCCCTCTAGGTCTTTTAGTTCTTTTCCTCTGACCGAGACCGCTGTATCATCTGCGAATAAAACGTAGTGGTCGTCACGTCGGATATGTGGTAAGTTGTTTATATAAATCAAAAAAAGTAAAGGGCCCAGTACTGAGCCTTGTGGGACACCATTTTTAAGAGATCTTGGGTTCGACCACACACCATCAACGACCACTCTCTGTATTCTGTCCTCCATGTAGGATTTCAAAAGGGCAACACTACCCTCACTAAATTTATAATAGTCGAGTTTTTTAATGAGCAGCTCGTGAGACACACAATCGAAGGCTTTACTTAAATCGCAAAATACCGCGCCAACATGTTCCCTACCCTCAAAGCCATCCAAGATGAATGACACGAGGTCCAGAACAGCCAGCACAGTGCTGCGTCCGGACCTGAAGCCGAACTGTTGGTCGTTCAGCAATAAATTCTCTTCAAGGAATAACGCCATTCTTGAGGCCATACATTTCTCAATGATTTTTGAAAAAACAGGAAGCAGTGAAATCGGCGATAATTAGATATATCATTCTTGTCCCCCTTTTTGAATACGGGTACAACAACAGCCTCCTTGAGACAACATGGAAAAATGCATTCCCTAAAGCACAAATTAATTATTTTTGTTAGCGGTATAAGGATAAGCTCCCTTATCATCTTTATAATCCTAACACTGAACCCAAATTTGTCACGCGAATCTTTATTTTTTAAGTTAAGTATTACGTCCCTGACCTCATTAAAACCCACATCTCCGAACTTGAATTCCTCATCCGGCAGATGAGTAATCCGAAATGGAATATCTTGTGTAGAACACTGTCCATTTCCGACCAAGACATCCGCCACACTAGAGAAAAAATCATTAAATGCATCGGGACCAATTGTCATTGAGATATTTTGTTTCTGCTTGTTTGCACGGTTGTTATTCACGATTTTCCAAATACTTTTTGACTTATTTGTTGAGTTAGAAATAAGTCTATCATTATATTCCCTTTTCGCGACTTTAATTGCCCTTCGATACTGTTTTTTAAAGCAGTTTCTATTGTCAAGCAGTTCTTGGGATGGGTATTGTTTAAAAAGATCATTAAGAAAACACAGACGTTCTCGCATTTCCCGCAGTGTGTCATTAAACCAAGGAAACATAGTCTGATTTTGTTTATTTTTATATATTTTTTCTGGAAAAGAAGCATCAAAAGCTTCTTGAATCTTATCACAAAAAAGTTTGCATTTAGTACTGACATTTATGTTGTTTTTAGATATAAAAGACCAGTTATATTCTTGAACTAAAGTAAAAAAAGATTGCTTACCTCTTTCAGTGATAGGTCTATATTTCTTCATCAGTGTCTTGTTATTTGTATCGCTATCTATTCCAAACCGAAGCTCTATTAAGTTGTGATCAGACAGACCATTGTCGATTATTTTGATATCGGTAAAAAGAACATCGAAGTTAATAAATAGGTTATCTATACAGTTTCCGCCGCGCGTACCAGCACTCACCAATGCACGAAATCCATATGATTCCAGCATGTCATTTACCAACACTGACTCGCTTTGTTTTGTACCAAAGAGTACATTAAAATCGCCTACAATAATGATTTTTCTGCGATGTCCTATTTCAAAATAATTTTAAATTGTGCACATTCCCTCCCCACATACCCATAAAATATTTTGATTATATGTCTTTCCGTTTTCATATAATCAACCGAGGCGAATGAGGTACGCCACTCTGTAAAGTGGGAATGTAAACAGTGTATGAAAACTGAGGTAAAGAGACTATCAAAACTAAAAGAGCTTTGGACTTATTTTGCTTACACAACGTTTCGGTCAGAAATATCACTGACCATTATCAAGTGTGAACTAAACTAAGTCCTAAAACTAGAATCTGCTGGTGAAAGTGAGGTTAATTTAAAAACATAAATGGAAAATTTGTTGAAAAAAACAAACACGAGCAACAAAGACACTATTTGGTCATGTCGTGTGTTGTGAGCTTACTGTTTGAGCAAACAACTCTCTAATCTTATAATAAAAGATGGAAACGGATATTAGAGAAATACAAGCCAGAAAAGATGAGAAGATTGAACAATTAGAGGATAAAATTAGGCAATCTGGTTGAGTTTTAGTTTTTTAAATTAAGAAGGTGGTCTGTTTTTCCGCCCATCACAATTCTGTAGTGCCGATCCTCTGGTAATACTGTATTCAGTCCTTCAGAATCTGAAATTTATTTTTCAGAACCAGAATTTATTTTGAGCCCTTGCCTTTTTATAATATCCACTTCTCGTTCTTCCGTTTCATTGTCATGTTCAGTAATTAATTCATCTTCATTCAGACAGTCTTGCATAAGCTGATGCAATCTTTCTTGCAGAATACATCTAAAAAACAATACTTATTTAATAAAAAAAGTCGGTTGTTCACTTTTTTATCACAATTTGTTCATTTTCAATTAAAACAAATCAGTAAAATAAATTACATCTACATTATAACTAACTTTGGTTGCACATCATAACACGACCACCAGCAAACTCCATAAGATGACCCATGGTGTCATTGATGACATGCACCCAAAGTTGTTTTAATTTCCCAAGAATTGCCGATAAGCAATTTAGATTCCACGACAATTTGCTGTTTTTGTTAAGATCGAAGATGTCATTTTTACTTCAATGGATCGGAAATATTGCCGACATGCAGCTAACATTTTACTACAATCTTTGTGGAATGAAATGAAACTTAAATTCTTGCTCTTGACAATATGCCATTTTATGACACTGAATACTGCCATATAAAAAACTTCTACAACACTATGAACTGCTTCTGCGACTACTTAACCACAAAAAATAGTAAATATTGTTATTACTTGTATTTGGCCCATATACCACTACATTTTACAACAAAGGTTTTTAAGTAATTTGCATATATATAGTGATATATGTCTTATATAGAGTATTGAATACTTTATGTAGAGCTGTGATGCCTCTTTCATATAGTAGTTTAAATATTTATGCAGGAATTTCATCTGGGCAAGCCACTTTGTTATTTTGTCATCAAAATGTGTTTTATATACCCAGCTCTCCAAAACATTGTTCTTCTCTTTCATTTCGAAGGCATTTAATCGGGTTGTTATTACTGACTATCATGTTGATTTTGCAGCTGTTCTAATTGTGAACTTTTTAATGGTTTAGTAATGATTTATTTACCATTACACTATTACATATTATGAAAGTAAAGATTTAATATTCACGGCTTTGACGCCAAAAATAAAATACTTACAATATACAACGTTACTAGTCCGCCGCAGTAACGTCAATCCTAAAATAAATACTCGAGCACGACAAGCACCGCCCTCCTGCGATCGCTAAACGGTAGCCGGTTATTCGACACCCACTCGGTAATTGCAGATTTAAATAAACAATGAGGCTGCGGCAACAATGTAAAAAAGAGTGGCAGCGGCAGCAGCAGCAGCAGTGGCGGCAGTAACAACAGCAGGAGGGCAGGTGACCGTGTCGGCATCGGCGCGGCGTCTTTGGCTTGAGCCGAATGCGCTTCAAGTGGCGATCGGTGCGCTATTGGCGGCTGCCGCCTCGCTTCGCTTGACCGGTCGTTTGCCGTCTCGCTCCTTCTCGTTTAGAGCGGATAGGTTTTTTCGTTTCGCCGCCGATCGTGGAGAAAGAAGGATGGATGGCGCGAAACGAACGGCACGAGACCACGGTCGAGTTGGTCGTCGGTCAATTGCGCTGGATTTGCAACAATATTAACCATAGTTAAACTTTATCTTCGAACACAATAACAAAACGGCTCTTAAGACTAACAGAAATGCGAACACTTAGATCAGTTACAGGATATACCCTATACAATCTGAAGAGAATTGAAGAAATAAAGGAGATATGTGAAATACATGACGTAGTAAGGTGCGGAAAGCGAAAATTGATAAAGAGAAACGACTAAACACATCTCTACCACTTGGACGATCATCCCAATAAGATGCTGTGAAAGCTGGTATTCGTCCTCCCAACTGTTCCTAGGGAATCTTTGGATAAAACACAGGACCTGGTCCTAACGTACGAAGAAGAGGAAACGTTATTTTGAAGCCAAAAGTAAGGCACATCATTTGGCATAGTCTTCGACAATGTTGCAATTGACAAGTGTCTCCTACACGATGTGACAAATGTGAATATGTCGCTGGAAGGAGTTTGACACTTCGTGTGGTACCGGCTTAAGCCGCCAGCATCATCTAAGACGTTAGCCGTTCTAATTTAGGAAACAAGTCAAAAAGACTTAGGAGAAGACACTCGTAATTCACCTGGGCTGGGCTGGTAAGACTCATAGTACAGTTGAACCGTCTTTTTTTCTGTCTACACTTTAAGTCCCTACCGGAACTTGTTACTGGTACTGTGTTACTTAACCTCACATTTTTTGAAGGTAGTTAATTAAGGTAGTTAAAGTCCAGTTGTAATCGCCGTTGCATGTTTATTGGGCTGTGTGAAATCATCTTATTTCAAGGCTACTAGATGTCTGATTTGGTTTGATGATAGATATTCACAACACAATTCATTTTTGTCATATAGGGTTAAGATTAGATTAAAGATTATAAAAGGTGGGCCAAAACGTCACACAAGATGTTAATTACACTATTTTTAAGAAGAAAAAAAAGTTCTACATCACCATTAGTTGATCGAAAGTGATAAGTATACAATCTACACGTTTGCAAGTACATTGTACAATACATCTATTGTAAAAGTTAAATAAGAGTAATATTTACTCCCACCATCTCTAATTTATACTATCATAACCCTCGGAAGATCAAAACAATGTTATAAAAATCGGAAAAGAACTATTGGAATAGGTAGCAGAATTCAATTACCTCGGCAGTTTCATTTCGGAAAAGGCAAATATCGACTATGAAATTCAGCACGGGATTAGCACATTGGCGTAACTACAGGGGGTCCGGGGGTGCCGGGCCCCCCTGGTACTGCTGGGCACCCCCCAGAGAAATCCTGAATTATGACTCTTGGCTGCGTATTAATTTTTATTTGCTTGTGATGCAGTAAAAATGACGTTTTCTAGTTTTGTTTAGTTAATATTATTTTGTTGTGTTAAAAAAAGGGGTAATTTTTATTTTTTTTAGAAAATTTGTAGGTATTTAAGTAATCTCCGGGAACACGATTTGATAACCAAGTCTATGAAATTTATTGATAGAGAAATTCATGTAAACGTTTATTAAAAAAATGTGTCTTTTTAAATTATTTTTTATTTTTAAAAAAACAAAAGCCCTAGGCCCCCCCTGGGCTCAAAAGCAAGCCCTTTCCAGCAAAAGTTTCCCAATTATGACGGGTGATGGCGCTGATCGTCAAGATTTTTGGACAGGGATTTTGCTTACCGACAATACGACGTGAGCTACGACCGGACCAGGACCAATCAGAATGATCCGTCTTTCTTGGACATTTGCCGCGGAAACACGCGGAAGTGTGTGTTAATTTCTGTTGTGATAAGTGTGGTTGTGTTTGCAGTTTGATATTTCGGTTTTGATATTATGTTAAAATTAATTTTGAAGTATTGTATCACCTGTTTTTATGTAATAGTACTTTTTTAGTTCTATGATCTGATATGTTATGATTTGTTAATGTTTGTTTAACAATGTTATACCAAAGAGGTTATACTTAATATATCAATTTGCATAGTCTAACTTTTTTATCAATAAACTTTGTAGATTTTCAGATTATTTAATTCCTTTTGTTTCCGTTTGTAATTTTATTTTTAAGATATATTATGTGATTGTTTCAGATAATATGTTTTAAAAATAAAATTGCAACTAGCGAATAAAAATAATTAAAATAAAAAAGTGTATTTTACAATTCCCCCCCGGCCCCGCACCCCTTTAGCTAACCTGTAAATGTCGGCTTTGTCGAGAGATGGCGTTACGAAAATGGAACCGATTTATTACAAGGAACTTGGGCTTCTTTTTCGTTAGTATATTCTGTGCTTTTCAGTAGTAGAAAAGCTCATGAAAGGACACGCCTTGTTTAACCATCTTCTGATGCGTGTCAAATATTCGTCAGTGAGTAATGGCAGTAAGCAAGTAAGTAAGTATGTCATCGATAGGCAATAAGTGAGAGGGTCATTGAAAAATATTCAAAAATGATTATATATTACCATTTTGGACATGGAAGCATGGAAGTGAGTTTATAAACAGTCTTCCTTCTTTATTGGTTGTGTTATTAATCTGGGGTTCAAGGTTATGGGGTTCAATCTGGGGTTCAAGGTTCAAGGTTAGTATTTTAAAAGTTAAAGATTTTGTACCATAAAACCTAAAAAAATTTAAAGAACTTTAATAAATCCAGTCAGATTGACCAGCGTCCGGCGGGATGCGGGTCCGGTTCCCGAAATCGTATCCCGCGGTTTCAATCAAAGCTTTCGACAAAACTTTACTGGACCGTGTCCCTGCTTACCAGAAAGAATCGGAGAGGCGATTTTTAAAATTTAAAAGGCGTCAATTCTATCGGAACAGAAGTTACTGGCCGCCAGACCGTGTCTCGAAAGGTAAACTCCGGTTAATAGACGCTGTTTATTTTTTAAACGGAGACGAACAAAAAAATCAGTTTTTGTCGTTATTTAATAGTTATTTAATACGACCGAGCGTGAAAATTGTTTTAAATGGTGATTTCAGGCTCGAAGACCGATAATGTCTCTGACGAAATCGTTCGAAGAAAAAATTAATGACTATGCTGAGCATTTATTTTGGAAAAAAATAGGAACAGGAATTAGGCATATAGAAGAAGATTACCTGTTACCTATAACATAATCTTCCTGTTACCTATAAGGTAATCTTCCTCTATATGCCTTTATTTAGTTTTATAACAAAACTAAATAAAAAAGTGCCAATTAAATAGTTTTAAAAAATGTCTATACCAATGTGGCGAATTCATCTCTTCAAAAAAATCCTATATGGGTATTTCGCTACTGCACTGCAAGAAAATCTACAAAATAAATAGTTATTTTTTGTAAACACTTCTGCGTTAAACCCAAATAATGGACACTACTTGTCAGAAGTTATGTTTACAGTTATACAAATTTGCCTAACAAAAAAAAATGCTTAACGTTTCGGAAAGTTTATCTCTTTCCGTCGTCGGAAGCAAAAAAAATACAAAGAATAAAGAAGAAAACTATTTAAAATATTTAAATTCAACTATTCGAGAACACTTTACTTTTTTTAAAACAGATACGTCTACAAGAAACCGTTGACGTTCTGTTAAAATGACATTATATCAAGTTAAACTTCAAAATTAACAATTACTACGTGATAACAATTACTTAATAAGGTAAAACCAAAAAACCCCAAGCGTTCTGTATGATTATTTTTAAATTTTACGTATGTTATGTTTATTTATATTATGTTCTTCAAAATCAAAGAAGCGATTGCCATACACTACTAACATCTACAGATGCATGAGCAACCCATTTATTTTTCATAAAATGGATCTATGTGTATTTTGTGTTTTGAAAGATGTTCGTATGTTATATTGTTTTCCTATCCTTCTTATTTTTTCCGAAACGCCTCGTATGTATGGAATTGTAAGTTGTATATATTGTGTATTCTTATCATTGTGTCTATGATTTGGAGTTTGTATTTCCTTTAATGTTTTGTCAATAAAATATGGTGGATAGTCGTTTTTTATTAATGTATTTTTTATGACTCGACTATTAAGACTCGAGGAAGTACCTACAAGGAAAGGTTCAAAATCAGGGCTCTGAGGATGTTCCGGAAATATCTGTAAGTGAAATTTACAATGCTCTATAAAAGATGAAGAAAATAAAGCTCCGGGAGATGATGGTGTCGTCACAGAAGCGATAAAGATGGGAGGAACAGTATTAATGACCAACATTCAACGTCTATTCAATTTCTTGAGAGATTGAGTAAGAAATGAAGAGATACGTCGGCGTATCTCTTCATTTCTTACTCGATCTCTCAAGAGATTGAATAGACGTTGAATATTGGTCATTAATACTGTTCCTTAGTTACTTTTACTTAGTTACGGGAGTGGATGACATTATTCAGCGAATCACAAAACAAAAGTGGAGATGGGCTGGATACATTGCTAGAATGGCAGACGGGAGATGGACCAAAAGACTTATAGAGTGGAGACCAAGAGCCGACAAGCGTAGCCAAGGCAGACCTCCCAACCGATGGACCGACGACCTGAAACGAATAACAACTAACTGGATTGCTACAGCTAAAAACCGCGAGAACTTGGAGACGTTAATGGGGGAGGCCTATGTTCAACTATGGACGTGTGCCCTGTGGCCATGATGATGACAAATCTTCTTGATAATGATGATGTTCTTTTTATCTAACATTTTATATCTCTGTTTCACCAATGTAAAAATATCGTCTGTATATTACATTTTTGTTTGTTCTGAATTACCCATATAGGATTTTTTTAAATAGTTTTACTTTACATTTAATACAAAATTTTAATAAAAGGTCTACACTTCTGTGGCGGAATCATCACTTCAAAAAAGTCTTATTAGGGTATTTTGCCACTCTAAGAAAATCTACAAAGTAAAATAGATATTTTTGGTAAACATTGCTGCGGTAATTCAACGGAGACTAACTTGTCAGTGAGCAGTGATCTAAATAAATAAATTTGCCTTTGGACAACATCAGGACTGATTGGACTCAACTCCGTTAAGTGTGAATGGGTAGGTCTTCATGTGGCTTGATTTCAGGTGGGATTTGGAAATATTTACATATACTTTTTTCTAGAAAAGTAAAAGCAAATAGAAATAATTTCAAGATAAGAGTAGTGGCCTTAGTAAGAATTTTACCAGACTTTTTACTATTCAAACTATTTCTGTTTAAAAATCTATCCTGAAGTTAACCTGCGTTTTGAATAGTCCATTTTGTAAAATGATTTCAGGTCCAATAAATTACCATAAAGTTAAGTGGGTCTTTTAAAAGGGCGGCAAAGCAAATACAATAAACACTGGCCACGCCCCTAAACTAATGAAGTCATCATTTCACAGATCGAACATTATGTAGAGATGGAGAAATCTTATGAATATACATATTGTATTTTTTCAAACCATACCTACCTTTTTGATCTTTGCCGGCCTCGTTGCCGGCTATAGGAGATACAGATTAAAATTTTATATTTAAAAATATCTCTTCTAAAAATGGTTAAGCTTCAGTTACAATAGATTACAGCAATGAGAATTAATTATACCCAATCAGAGAGTAAAAGAGCCTATACTATACTAAATAAACTGTAATTAACTTTCTAATGTGATGTCAATATTGGTTATGGTTAAAAATATTCTTTAGAGGTACTAAAATAATATAATAAAATATTAAAAAGGATGAAGTAGCGACTTTTATGCATCTAGAGGTGATTATGAAGCAGATGATTAAAATTGAAGTATTAATCATCTGCTGATGATGCTAATGTGGTTAGCGAAACATACGTCTAGTTCTGATAGACTTCATTATATACAGGGAGATTAAGCATCTATGGTTTTAATTGAAGGGCTTATTGTAATAACATGATATGCAACAAATTCAAAATTCTGAAATATTAGACTTTGCAGCTTTGAAAAAATGTGTATTAGATTATTAATGAATTTACGAGTACTATTAATAAATATAAATTTGAAGACGTTTTAGAGTTAGTTTAGTTTAACTCGGTAAGTATTTATATAACAAATTTGTTGGATAAAAGGCAAGAAAAATACTAGTTCTCTCTCTCTCTCTCTGTCTTATTCATACAAGAGGAATGTAGTAGTTAAGTGATGTGTGCAGTTTGTCTCCATATTTCCCTGTCTTGTGCTCATTAGCGTAACTAGCAATTTATCCTGGGGGGGCCTAGAGGGGCCTGGGGTTGAGCCAAGGGGGGCCCAGGGCTTTAGTTTTTTTTAAATGAAAAATAATTTAAACAAAAAACACATATTTTGAATAAAACGTTTACATGAATTTCTCTATCACTAAATTTCATAGACTTGGTTATCAAACCGCGTTCCCGTAGATTACTTAAATACCTAAAATTTTTCTAAAAAAATAAAAATTAACACATTTTTTGAACACAACAAAATAATATTAATTAAACAAAATTAGAAAACGTAATTATTATCACAAGCAAATAAAAAGTAATATGTAGCCAAGAGTCATAATTCAGGATTTCTTTGGGGGGTGCCCAACAGTACCAGGGGGGGGGGCGGGGCATCCCCGGGCACCCCTGTAATTACGCCAATGCTTGTGCTTCATGTAAAAGCGTTTGCAGTGGCTTGTGGGTGAGCTCTGAAAGCTGGTTTATCCATCGGGAGGGCGAGCGGCCTCTTGGTCTTTTTCCTGGAACGTTGCCCTGAATAATGAGTCTTTCCACTTTCCATACAGTCAGTATCTCTCCTACGTGATAACTGTATACGTGACCATATAGAAGTTGAGAGGCGTTCTGTGATGTTCAGTTCTTGGATTATAGATTTATTGGTTCGCCGGGCAGTCCAGGGAATTCTAAGCTAATTTATCTAACAAATTTGTTAGATAAAAGGCAAGAAAAACACTAGTTACTAGTTAATAAAACTGATTTCTGGTTGAATGGCTTATCATGTTATCTATATCTATATAAATTAAGTACTTCAATTCTTTTAGTAAGTGTTATTAAGAAAAAAAAAAGACTTGTAAAGTCTGTTTAAGAAAAACAGTTTATAATAGATGGATCTGTTAAAAAATTAAGTATTTTTGAATAGCCCGTATTTGGTTATTTCAAATAGATTTTACTTTTTTACTAACTTTAATAATTTTTTGTTAGTTAAGCAAATTTGTTTTACTAGTAAAGAGCAACTGAGAAGCTGATTTCCGTTGTTTTATTTTTACCAAAAAATAACTTTTTTATTTTGCATATTTCTTTTCTCGTGGTGAAAAATCCAGACTTTTTTCAATAAATGAACCCACCACAAAAATACAGACACATTATTAATGTGTCCAATGCTTATATAAAGTGTTTTCTGTGGTTTGGTTGTTTTTTTGCAAAAAAAAGCAGATATTATTAGATCTATAACACACTGTTATTTTTTCAAAAAAGTATATTTTCATTTAACTAAATTTTTGGTAGATATACCAGGCATCTCAAAAGTGGCTCACCCCTATAACTTTTTTTATTTTTTCAGGTAAAAAATTGAAATTTGGTATATTAGTATATGTCATAAATTAGGATTGGTTAACGTATTCAGTTGTTTTTGGTCACTTCCTGTTTCACCAGAAATGACAACTTTTGGCTTTTAAATGGCACCCTCCGTATTTTTTTTCTTAATTTGATAGAAAATGACACTCTGAGTAGAATGACATATTACATGTCAACTTTTGACATTTTATCATATGGTTTATTTGAAATTGTAATATGCATAACTACAATTTGACTCGAAATACCAAGTGTGTGGTACCAAATTATTCGTAAAAAATGCCTTTTCCAAATATGCTAATGAGCAACCCTCGCTCCGTTTGAAAAAATTGAGATATATGATTAAAAATACGATTTGCATATCTATTAATCGGCCGGGAGAAGACACAAAAAACACTAGACGATCAAATCTATTTTTCCAAGGTTCCTTGATTAAAAATTAGCGATTAAAATTTAAAATGCGATTTTTTTTAAAGCAAAGATGTTAAAAGTTGACATGTGATATTATGTGAAATTCTACTCAGAGTCAGATTTTTTATCGAATAAAGTAAAAATATACCGAGAGTGCCATTTAAAAATCAATAGTTGTAGTGATTTCCGGTGAAACAGGAAGTGATAAAAAACAATTGAATACGCTCAATCAATCCTAATTTATATCATATACTAAAATACCAAATCTCATTTTTTTATCTGAAAAAATAAAAAAGTTATAGGGGGTGAGCCACTTTTGTGACGCACCCATACTGTTACTGGTAGATATATTTTTTTATAGATATATACTGTTCTAGGCGAATCAAGTCTATGGGGTCTAGATAAAATATATGCATATGAGCATAAATTCTACTGTTTTTTTCATCATATCCGCAAGATGGAAAAATGAAAGCAATTAAAATTAATTAGTCAAACTTACTATATTTGGCCTTATTTTCGGCTCCAATTTCTTCTGTTTAATGAGGTCATTAACCATGCATTTTGCCAGCACTGTTCGGCATCTGGTGCAACTCAAGTCGGACGTATTTGGTATGCAAGGGTCCGAACTCATCAACGACATTACACCAGACGAATCGGTGTTTCGAGAAAAGTGATTTTTAAATTGACTGGCAAAGACTTATTTGGCGATATCCTTTTAGCACTTAAAAATTATCCTTGCACGTAATTATTTCCTTGAAGACCTTTTTATTCTGTTTCATAATTGGTAGATGTTAATAACTGCAGTATATTTTGTATGAAATTTGATATACAATACGATAATGTTGTTTCTAGAAATTTCTGTTTACCATATAAAATTTTCTGATCAATATTCATTCATTTCAGGAGAGCTGAGATTTGAGAGATTTAGGAATTTATGAATATTTCAGATTAATAACATACACTATAAAAAGTTGGAAATATAATAAAAGTAGTGAAATGTGTCTTTTAATGTGAGACACAATGATTCAGTATTGAAATTAAAAGACTTTCGGATTTCCATGGTCTTATTTATTCATTACTTAGAGAATACTTCGGTAAAATGTATCACTGACTATTAGTCTAAACGAATCTAAGTTCTAAAACTACTGAGCTTATATACTAAGCACATTGCAGGCAAGCGTGAGAATACCTGCATTGAAGTGGTTGCCAGATCAGTGGCGGATACAGCCGGGTCTCCACTAAGATCTGGAAATTGTTTAAAACATTAGGCTTTTGGGTAAAAATGGCGCCTTAAAAAGCATGTTCTACATTGCTTTTTATTTTGGGCCCCCCCTAAAATAAATTTCTGTATCCGCCCCTGTACCAGATTATTAAAATATCCATGGGTGGATGGTTAAAGATACTATTATTGCTAGATATTAACACAGGTTTATTTTTTTTAAATCGCTTTCTCCAATGAGGCTCCTTGTGCACAATCCAGGATACCGACCGTGTTAAGTCGTACATTCTGTCTCTCCAATATAAGACTTCATTCACACCTGGTAGTACCTCGTTCTATTTTTTGATGATTCCTTTTTTGTTTTTGTTAAAACACTTCCCTGAGTAGTTCCAGATTTAAAAACAGTTTTAATCTTAGAGTGCTTAGTCGCATGATCTTTTCTGATGTTCCTTTCAAATATGAAGTAGTCAAAAAAGAAACAGCATTATAAAGTTGATTATAAAGTAAAGATTTGTTGATGATACACTGAAAGAAAGGATCTCTCAGTCGAAATGAATATGACTTTGACCCAAAAGATTGGCGCTTTTCAATAGGGCCAAGAACGACGTTTCATTACCCAAAGCATTAACTATCTTTTCATAAGCTTTAAAAAATTACTTTAGAGAATAGAAGAATCTATCTGTCGTTTGTTGTTTTAAAAACAATCTAAAATGTCAGTATTCCATGGGTATATTGATAAATGAGTTCTAAATTACAAAAAAATGCATTTTCTACGGAAACTTGAAGAGATAGGTAAAAAAACTGTATAATATAATTTGATAGCCAATTAAATTGTGCATATCATTCTCATAAAATATACAGAGTGTTCCATTTAAATCAAACAAGTTATTGCCGTTTAAAGCTAGTAATTATTTATAATAAATTTTTAGACACTCTGTATAAGGTAATAAAGTTTTTATTATTGCAACACAAAAACTGATCGATAAATAAACTTCAGTAAATATTTAGTATTAAAAACTTTGATACCCTCGGAGAAATGAAGCCTTAAAATTTATACTGCAATTTCACAAAATTGAAAATATTTCAAAAACGGTAAGGTTTAAGTGTAATAAACCTTAATCAAATTTACCTTTATTTTAATCGTAGAAACTAAAAATGTAATAATATATAGGATGTTCCATTTAAAAAAATACAACTTTGATATTTTTTATTTATTTGCGACACTCTGTATCTTGTAAAAATATTTTTAAATTGTAGCTCTAAGTAGAAAAAATTTTCTGGGCTAGTTGAAATAACTAATTTATTCCACTAATTCTGATGTTCTGAAAGAAGCTTAAGAATGTATGTTTTTAAATTAACGGTTTACCGAGATTTTTTTATAATGTATATAATATAACATTTTCGATTTTTTGCCACAAAAAACTGGTGTTGTTTTATTCTTCCTTCAGGTATTATTACACACACTGTGCAATTTGCAGCCTCTAAAAATGACGATAATACCGTACAAATTATGTTAATTCAGATGTCGTGTAAAAGCCGTCCGTATATGGTGATACATGCAATTCATCAATATGCAGCGCGAATTAATAAAAGCAAAAAATCCAAAAGCCATAACATTATGCTAAACTCGATCTTGTAATAACGAAAGTTTATTATATAAAGGTCCCTTCCATATTTACCTTAGGGTTCCACTTCAAAAACGGTCCCCGTCCCTTTAAAGACTTTTAAATTTCGTCTGTTCCAAGAATTGGCGGACGTTCAATGGATTTTGTGCAATTCAGGTGTAGAAACCCGGAATAAATTAACAAAGGAGTCAGTTATGGGACACAAAGGCACGAAAACCAAAAGAAATTTCACGATTTTTCTTGATCAATAGATTATTGGCCATATATTTTCGAAGAGACCTTCTAGAGAGGAGAGGTACTTCAAACTGAAAACACCTTGCCAATTTATTTTAGTGAAGAATCTTCTGCATAAAATATTTTTCACCTGTGAATTGGTAAATCGTTTTCCTTCAGAGAATCCATTTGTTTTAATTAAGTAGCGAAAAAATATGAAGGATTTAATTTTCGGGCTTGAGGTTTTGGCATGATTCTTGAATAATTTTGCGATTTAGTACGTTTGGCGGTGCCCTAACAAGGTATTAAATAATAGCGTTATGAATATTTATACAATACACTTAATTAAATTGTAAACTATTTGTTTTTGGCTTAGGATATTAGTTCTTTTTTTTTTATTATTTTGTGGAAGGATACGTTACGATATATTCAAAAAGCAGGAATTGCTATTTTAGGAACGAAACATTTTCTTATTCAACAACATGGCGGCTTTCACTTTGTTGTTTTGGAGATTAAGATGCAGTAGTTCGAGTAGTTGGATACTGGACTAATAAAGTCGCAGTTCAGCCTTAACAGGTAGTATACTAGTCGCAAGATTGCCTAATTTAGTCATCCTAGAGTCTAGCTTGTGCCGCCATCTAGGTATATTCTAAATAAACGAGGCAGTGGATAAAGTATCGGTAATATGTCGATGTATATTTAAATTTAGTTTTATATGTACCTTTCTTATGTCCCATTTTAATTAAGTTTTTTTCTTATAAAAACAAAAACAGCACTGAACTGTCTGACTGAACAGAACAATGAAGTGAAAATTTAAGATTTAAGGTTATAGTTCAATACAGTTGCAAAAAGGTAGTGGCTCGACGTCCTACCAACGTAAGAATAAGGAAATCTAAACAACGTTGGAATTAGTAAAACAGACGACGTTTGCATAACGTTGGAATAGGTGCTGAAAGTGACGTCGGAAAACTCTTTATTGCCCAACATTGTAACTACGTTGTCCGAATCACCTAAAGATCACTTAAGCAAAAAAGGTTACAAGACAACGTTTATTCGACGTCGCAGAAGCTTTTACTTTGTTGTAGTACTAGTTCAACGTCGGCGCAACGTTACAACAACGTTTACATTTATTTTAATACCCAAGGTACGGAGCTAACTATTTTTTGTAACTAATCCAACGTTGTGTTTAGTAAACATGTAGTCGCAAGTCGTGAAAATGCTACTTGGGACATTTCACTGGAATTAACATACAACCGTTTTAAGCTAAAACTAATTATAATTTCAAATTGAGTAAATTATTATTTAATATTAAGATTCCATATTTTTATTTGAAAATTAATTTAATATTAAAATAAAAGTTGCATTCTCTAATCGAAAGTACCTAATACAATATTTGAATGGAAATTTAAAATTTCATGAAACTAAAAATGTAGGTATATATAACTAAAATAAAGGTATTTCTTGAGAAAATGGAATACTGGGTTTACGAACAATTTTAATTGTAGATATATTTTTTTAAAATGAAAATATCTCGGAAAATATGCACTCTAAATTCAAGAAAATAAGTTTGAAGATACTCGTATACTCAATCTAAAACATTGTTTTTTTCTACGTAGATTAGGTTGTTGAGTTTGTAACTTTTACGACACTAGCAATCCGTTGACGTTTTTCAAAAATAAACTTCCACGTCGGTTTTCTCGTGGGATCCGAAAGTCGATCCCAAAAAAGGGTTAGAGAGGGAGAGTACCATAAAAATGTTAATAAAAGAATGCTGTGTGGTGTTAAAGAAAGGTTTCGGAGCAATCTTTCAAGCACAATGCGTCTGAAGTCGGGTTTATTGCAATTTTTATTGTTACCAATTTAAAAGTTTTATTTACACATGTGTGTGATGCTTGAACCTTTTTCTTGATAGTAAAGGGTTATATTTTTAAATCCTTTATTAGAAAAAAATATATTTGATGAGAATAAAATGTAAGCGTGTTTTTCGGAAACTTGACCGCTTTTTAAATAAAAAATATTGTAATATTTGAGGGGTGGTTTCACCCTCTTGGAACTGGAATTTCGAAAAATCCTTTCTTATCGAACCTCTACACCCTAGAATCAACCTGTATGCCAAAATTGAGCTTTTTACGTTGAGTGGTTTGAGCAGGATCGTGATTAATCAGTATGTTAGTCACTTAAGGATTTTATATATTACTACGTTTAAATTTACGAACAGTATTAATTATTGTATCGTTTTTGCTTAAAATGAGAAAATGCACTCTAAATTCAAGCAAATAAGTTTGAAGATATTCGTATACCTATTCAATCTAAGATATTGTTTTTTTTTTGTGTAGGGTAGGATGTTAATATACAGCTTGTAATCTTTACGACGCGACGGCCTAATACATTTTTTAGCACTCAAGTGAAAAATTTTAATGGTCAAATCAAAAAGCAAAGATATTTGTATACCTATTCAATCTAAGATATTGTTTTTTTCTGTGTAGGGTAGGATGTTAATATACAGCTTGCAATCTTTATGACGCGACGGCCTAATACATTTTTTAGCACTCAAGTGAAAAATCTTAATGGTCAAATCAAAAGCAAAGATATTCGTATACCTATTCAATCTAAAATATTGTTTTTCTGTGTAGGGTAGGATGTTAATATACAGCTTGTAATCTTTACGACGCGACGGCCTAATACATTTTTAGCACTCAAGTGAAAAATTTTAATGGTCAAATCAAAAAGCAAAGATATTTGTATACCTATTCAATCTAAGATATTGTTTTTTCTGTGTAGGGTAGGATGTTAATATACAGCTTGCAATCTTTATGACGCGACGGCCTAATACATTTTTAGCACTCAAGTGAAAAATCTTAATGGTCAAATCAAAAAGCAAAGATATTCGTATACCTATTCAATCTAAAATATTGTTTTTTCTGTGTAGGGTAGGATGTTAATATACAGCTTGTAATCTTTACGACGCGACGGCCTAATACATTTTTTAGCACTCAAGTGAAAAATTTTAATGGTCAAATCAAAAAGCAAAGATATTTGTATACCTATTCAATCTAAGATATTGTTTTTTTCTGTGTAGGGTAGGATGTTAATATACAGCTTGCAATCTTTATGACGCGACGGCCTAATACATTTTTTAGCACTCAAGTGAAAAATCTTAATGGTCAAATCAAAAAGCAAAGATATTCGTATACCTATTCAATCTAAAATATTGTTTTTTCTGTGTAGGGTAGGATGTTAATATACAGCTTGTAATCTTTACGACGCGACGGCCTAATACATTTTTTAGCACTCAAGTGAAAAATTTTAATGGTCAAATCAAAAAGCAAAGATATTTGTATACCTATTCAATCTAAGATATTGTTTTTTTCTGTGTAGGGTAGGATGTTAATATACAGCTTGTAATCTTTACGACGCGACGGCCTAATACATTTTTTAGCACTCAAGTGAAAAATTTTAATGGTCAAATCAAAAAGCAAAGATATTTGTATACCTATTCAATATAAGATATTGTTTTTTTCTGTGTAGGGTAGGATGTTAATATACAGCTTGTAATCTTTACGACGCGACGGCCTAATACATTTTTTAGCACTCAAGTGAAAAATTTTAATGGTCAAATCAAAAAGCAAAGATATGTGTATACCTATTCAATCTAAGATATTGTTTTTTTCTGTGTAGGGTAGGATGTTAATATACAGCTTGTAATCTTTACGACGCGACGGCCTAATACATTTTTTAGCACTCAAGTGAAAAATTTTAATGGTCAAATCAAAAAGCAAAGATATTCGTATACCTATTCAATCTAAGATATTGTTTTTTTTCTGTGTAGGGTAGGATGTTAATATACAGCTTGTAATCTTTACGACGCGACGGCCTAATACATTTTTTAGCACTCAAGTGAAAAATTTTAATGGTCAAATCAAAAAGCAAAGATATTCGTATACCTATTCAATCTAAGATATTGTTTTTTTCTGTGTAGGGTAGGATGTTAATATACAGCTTGTAATCTTTACGACGCGACGGCCTAATACATTTTTTAGCACTCAAGTGAAAAATTTTAATGGTCAAATCAAAAAGCAAAGATATTCGTATACCTATTTAATCTAAGATATTGTTTTTTTCTGTGTAGGGTAGGATGTTAATATACAGCTTGTAATCTTTACGACGCGACGGCCTAATACATTTTTTAGCACTCAAGTGAAAAATCTTAATGGTCAAATCAAAAAGCAAAGATATTCGTATACCTATTCAATCTAAGATATTGTTTTTTTTTTCTGTGTAGGGTAGGATGTTAATATACAGCTTGTAATCTTTACGACGCGACGGCCTAATACATTTTTTAGCACTCAAGTGAAAAATTTTAATGGTCAAATCAAAAAGCAAAGATATTCGTATACCTATTCAATCTAAGATATTGTTTTTTTCTGTGTAGGGTAGGATGTTAATATACAGCTTGTAATCTTTACGACGCGACGGCCTAATACATTTTTTAGCACTCAAGTGAAAAATCTTAATGGTCAAATCAAAAAGCAAAGATATTCGTATACCTATTCAATCTAAGATATTGTTTTTTTTTCTGTGTAGGGTAGGATGTTAATATACAGCTTGTAATCTTTACGACGCGACGGCCTAATACATTTTTTAGCACTCAAGTGAAAAATTTTAATGGTCAAATCAAAAAGCAAAGATATTCGTATACCTATTCAATCTAAGATATTGTTTTTTTCTGTGTAGGGTAGGATGTTAATATACAGCTTGTAATCTTTACGACGCGACGGCCTAATACATTTTCTAGCACTCAAGTGAAAAATTTTAATGGTCAAATCAAAAAGCAAAGATATTTGTATACCTATTCAATCTAAGATATTGTTTTTTTCTGTGTAGGGTAGGATGTTAATATACAGCTTGTAATCTTTACGACGCGACGGCCTAATACATTTTTTAGCACTCAAGTGAAAAATTTTAATGGTCAAATCAAAAAGCAAAGATATTCGTATACCTATTCAATCTAAGATATTGTTTTTTTCTGTGTAGGGTAGGATGTTAATATACAGCTTGTAATCTTTACGACGCGACGGTCTAATACATTTGATATGACCTCAATCTGCGTGAACAAAGTAGGGTTTAGCCCTAGCAGTTAAAGGGAGACGTTAATTTAAAATCCTTTTTTTTTAATACCGGGAGAAAAAATATATAAATATATAATCAATAACGGGGATTACGGCCTAAAACAATACTTTCGCTGTCATAAAGCCGACCATTAACAATACATTCTCCTCCCAAACGTCTCACAAATTGTCCAAACATGCCACCCGTTCGCTTTAAATGAGTTGTCATCGGTCTCCGCAGCGGCAACAGTCGTGCCACTTCTATCTCGATCGACGATCTTGCGGACATATAGGTGGTCCGCAAAACCAGAAAACAATTGTTAAAAATCGGCCGAAAATCGCCATCTGCCATGACTTTTTAGCCGGTTTCCAAAAATAAGCGTTTTCTGCTCCTGGCCCTTGGCTAAAATTTATATTTGTTTCTTATTGTGAAGTCCGATACAGATCGGATGTAAGAGAAATAAGAGGAAAAAGGCCAGTGCATGTTTCTGGAGTAGATTTAGAGTAACAAATAATGTAGATACATACGTTATATTTGAAGGTAGTAAACAAAAAACATGTACCATCTCTCGTGGGGAGATTCCTCACGTAATTTTAAAATTTATTTTTCATATTAACATAGGTCCGATTCTGCTTTTTTTCGTAAAGTCTTAATAAACTTTCGATTTATTATAATTTTCTTCCAAGTACTTTTAATGATTCGAATGAAATTTTGAGGGTAAAACTTATTATAAGCGCTACATAATATGTTAGCGCTAAAATAGTGTCGATAAATTCATCAGGGACGTACATATGGGTTATCAGTGGAATATTTAAAAAAAAAACATGTGCGCCACAGACTTTTTTTCTTTTGACGTCAAAATTGTGGTGGCCGTTTCACGCCAATTAAAAGTTATCTCTTAATGTTTTGTCGATTTCTATTTCCTTGATGAGATAAACACAATTAATAAATATTACAGTTGAGGGTTGGAACCTTTGGTGTTACACAGCAAAATAAAAACACTAAATCACCACAATACACCAAAACACTTTTTCTTTTAAACTGGACGCGCGTTTCGCTAACCATGATAGCATCATCAGCAGATGATTATAAACTAAAGACAGTCTACAAGTTAAGCGTTTATATACTCACTCAGTGGGCACCGAGTGGGCGTGGCAAAATCTAGCCAACCGAGTCAGAGCCCACTGAGCCGTAACAGTTAGATTTCCTAAATTTGGGGAGAAAAAAAAATCCCCATATAGATTGGGAATTTTTTTAGGGAGTAAAATTTTTTGGGGATATTTTTAGGGATGAAATTTCATTGGAATTTTGCCGCTACCAAAGAGGAGATATGACCGCTACTGCTATTTTTCAAAATTAATAGAAAAGTATAAATAAAACCAAATAATTTATTTATTTTAATCAGCGAATCTTGGATAACAGTTGTGGGGATTTTAGTTGTTTGGATTTAAGAAGGTTTGATAGCTTTAAACAAATGCAATTTGGTTTTAAGGAAAAGTTTCGAACAGTTGGCTACACTGATCAGACGTTTCAAGGTCAACCACTTAAAACACAACAAATTGTTTATTTATTTTGTTTATTTATTACTATTTATATTTTTAGGGTTTTTTCGGGATATTTTTTTAGGTTTTTAGTGATATTTTGGGGTTTTTTGATGCGAGCGTTTTATATTTTGAGGGAGATAAATTTTTGAGAGTTGGGAACACTGATTTCCGCCACTAGAGTAGTAGGAACGAAGAACTTGAAGGAATTGGACCGTTGTCTCTGTTCATACTATCTTTACATTTATTAATTCTGATGCTTTCAACTTGTAGATTGTACTTTAGTTTATAATCATCTGCTGATAATGCTAACATGGTTAGCGAAACGCGCGTCCAGTGTAAAAGTAAAAGTGTTTTGGTGTATTGTGGTGATTTAGTGTTTTTATCTTACAATTAATAAAGTTAAAATATAAATAAAATTAATAAATTACATATTTTACTTACAGTTGGGAGTTGGAACCTTAAATAAAATAAAAACAAAATAAAAACACCAAATCACCACAATACACCAAAACACTTTTATTTTTTAGATTATTAAAAACTAAAAAGCTAAGTAAACTATACATTAGTTTTTAATCATCTGCTGATGATGCTTACATGGTTAGCGAAACGCGCGTCTAGTGTAAAAAATAAAAGTGTTTTGGTGAATTGTGGTGATTTAGTGTTTTTATTTTGCTATACCCTATATATTTTACAAAATTCAATATTAAATATTATTACTATTAGTCCAACTTACAGCAATTTCAAATACAAAAATAATGGTCTTTAAGATACTAGCAAAAAACTTAATTTTAAAATGTTTTAATATCCTCTAACACTAAAACTATGCATTTCCATACCAACGTTTATAGGAAATTTTTTCGTATTTTTTGATTGGGAATCAATGAGTACTTATTTAAAACTTTCGCAAGTTAATGATATTAAAATTTTGGTTAGGTTAGGAAATTACGAGAAGAAGATAAATTAACCGCTCATTTGCGACCACATTGATAAAAAAGATAGATTTGAACTAAAGTCATCATCGTTCTTGAAAAAAAAATTAGTGGCAAGAGAATTTATTTTAGTGTAAAAGAAAATATTTTGCCTGAAGAAAAACTCTCTTAACTCAAGAAAACTGGTTCTCTTGAAAAATTCGAAAATTTCACTTGAATCTATTTTCATGCAACCAAGTGCAAGTTACTTTGTTTTAAGATAATAAGAAAAATACGCTAGGAAGTACTTCATTCAAGAAACATGGCCATTTTTTCAATAGCTAAATACTCTTTTGTTGAAAAATAATAACGAAAGACGATGACGAAGGATATCTGTATATCGTATATGACGGTATATACAATCAGTCGGCAGTTCGATCAGTCGTATGTCCCATTTCATATGTCACACATCATAGTACGCACGGGTTTTCTTGCTCGGAATTTTCCACTTGGAATTTTGCATAATTTGCTTTTTAAGCGCATATCGTATAACAAATTAGTGATCGTTTTTAACATGCATTTGTCATTTTTTATGGACAAATTTTAGGATATATGAATTCTTTAAATAAGTTTCTGAAAAACATGGAAATTAGGAATTTATTTGCTATATTTGAAGGTAAGAGACATTTACCTAATGCACCTGTTTAGATAATGAATGCGTGACTATAGATAGAATAAGAATAATAAATAAGCAAATAATAACAAAAATTTTAGAATTTCAAGTCGTCGTATTAAAAAATTCAAAATGTGACCAAAGCTTATAATTTTAATAATTTATTTGCTTTACTTTGATTAATCGTGATGTAACATTTTTTTTGTAATTTGTAGAGTGATGAACCACCCCAAAGAATACCAAGGAGTGAAGAAGAAGAAATAACTACTATCGAAAAAAATAATATCACTTTACTTACTACAGACCAGGAAAACCTAAATTTATCAGAAAATATTACACCTCGTAATATGCCTGTATATGATGTATAGGTTTCTCTTAGACCAAAATAAATTTTAGTTGAGTCAATAGTATTCGCTATTGGTTTAAGAAAAGTGTCTCTTTAATAAAGAAATGTCCCTTTTCAATCAAGAATTTTTGCATGAATCAAAGAGACTATTGTTCTTATAGCAAGAACTTCTTTGCATATTCATTTTGGGTCAAGAGTGAAATACTTTGGACAGATAGATTCTTCTATTCTCTAAAGTAATTTTTTAAAGCTTATGAAAAGATAGTTAATGCTTTGGGCAAAGAAACGTCGTTCTTGGCCCTATTGAAAAGCGCCAATCTTTTGGGTCAAAGTCATATTCATTTCGACTGAGAGATCCTTTTTTTCGGTGCAGAACTACATATTTCAAAGAAGCCCACTTTTGGGAAATAACGATTGAATGTATAACGCGATCTTACGGCGAAGTCGATTACAATATCACTCAGATATTATTATCGGAACGCCGAAGACACCCTGTTCAATTGTTGTAGATGGTAAAAACAAAGGGAAGTAGAAAGAAAAGGAAAGGTAGTTGTATTCTAATAGGACGGGAAATAAATTTTGTGTAGCAGAAGTTGTAAAATGTCTAGTAGGAAGTGAACAAGAGTGGCAGAATGCAGTGGGACTTAATTAAAATGTTCTGAACGTGAGACCAACTTTATCTCTTTTTAATACATTTGATTTTTATTAAAATCCACACCATACTTTTACCTGAATGAACCGATAGGTATGTTTATCTAAAAATTTAGACAGATGCTTCGTTTTATTTATTACTCTAAACAGGCAGAGGAACAGTAACTGGCGCGTTTATTATGACAGTAATCTTAGAAGAAACTGAAGGGTTGTCTTTCAGCTTGTGTAAATAATGGGAGAATGTTCGGGCACACGCTGCTGTCAAACGATATTTGGACAATCTCTATTAGGAATACATACTTTGTTTTGATTCTCGGTAGTCGATACCTCGAGTACCACGGAATCGAATAAATACAGGATGATTCCTAGAAGTTTCATTAATGGAAACGCTCGAGGCATTTGCCCATTCAGGTCTGCCTTATATGGATCGATATGTCTTTGTATTTAAAATATGAACTAATTAGGTCGTTTCAGCATTGCTAGGATTACACAAGACGTAGAACAGCTCGCTTTATGATATATTTAGAAACGTACTCCTTTATTAGCAGTTAGTTTTTAAAGAAACATTTTACAAGGGCACATGCGCATATGAAACTCTATACCTAACGTCTCTTAAAAAATAATCTTTATCATTCCTTCATTAATTATATATTTATTAATTCTAAAAACCACTCATCATATACTTGAAATTTACACACAAAAATTCTCAACCCTTATAATATGCTGAATATGCATAATTTGTGAATTTCACACGTATTGTCATGTTTCATTAGATTTATATTATACCCTTTGATTACATCATCATCATCATCATCATTTAGCTTATTCCGTACACTGCTGAATAAAAGCCTCCCTTAACTCTAGCCATTTCTTTCTATTTTGTTCCACTTGAATCCAGTTTCCAGCCACTCTCTTAATATCATCTGTCCATCGACTAGGAGGTCGTCCTCTGCTTCTATAGACCTCGTGTCATTTTTTGGTCTCCATTCCACAAGTCTCTTTGTCGACCGTCCATCTGTTATCCTAGCCACATGTCCTACCCAATTCCATTTAAGATGTAAGACAGATATTACCGCATCTCTTATTCCTGTTCGATTCCGTATGGTATGTTGGTTATTTTATCTCTAAGTGTAACTCCCAAATGGACCTTTCCATTTTCCGTTGCATAACCTGTATTCTCTGTATGTTCTTTTTTGTCAAAGTAAGTGTTTCAGCTCCATACGTAAGGAGAGGCAAGACATACTGGTTAAAGACCATTCTTTTTAAACATATTGGAAGATCAGATCTTAGTATATGATTTAGTTTACGGAATGCCGCCCACGACAAACCTATTCTTCGTAGAATTTCCTGTGTTTATTCCTTCTAATACCGATCTCATGTCCTAGGTATTTATATACTTATATGCACTTGTTATTTGCACTTATAGCACTTACAGCATAGGGAGGAAAAAGAAATCATGGCTACGTAACACAAGAGATTGGACCCACACCGACGAAACACCCTTATTCTTCAAGCTCTGTACGGAGAGTTATCTGCCATATTAATCGCCAACCTCAACAGAGAAAGCACCTAGGAGGAGGAGGATGTACTTGTTCCAAAAGTATGTTATTGTTGTTTAAATTTCCATTCAGTACTAGGTTTGTCATGTATTGTGTCTTTGATAAGTTAATTTTCAAACCGACTTTTTCCGAAGCATAATTTAGCATAATCAGCTAAATCAAATCAAATCAAATCTGGATATGATTATACCTACACTTCATACCACTTTTAGTCGCGTGATTACCGGCATCGGCAATGCGTTACCCACTTTTATATGTATTATTTTAATCAAAATATTTTAGGAAGCAAAAATAAATAAATTATAAATATAAACAGTTATCAACAAAACCCACCTTACAACAGCACTTACTGAACATAAAGGGCCATTACTACCGCTTTCCCGTTCAAAATATTCTAATAAAGTTCCGATAATTTTTTTACGGCTATTAAGCTATCTTGTACACTTCGCACTAAAAGTGGTTCTAAAAAAAATGTTCGAGTGCAAGGTCTGCTAGAAAACATTTTTAAACTTAAAGTACGTATCACAACCCTATTTATTTGAACCAAAAACTCGTAATACAAAACTAAAGTGTCCGAAAAAACGAATAACAATTGTCAGGAAATAAATAAATAAATGCGGCAACTTGACATTTTTTTACAGCAGAGATACCACCTGAATCCAAGTTTAAATTCCAGTTAGGGTACGTTTATGTTGGAGCTGCGATAAACGATAAAAGCAGTGAATTAGCGCTGCTCTTATCGTTGCTCAACTACCAAGCGTGTCTCGACGCGTTGCTCCAATATAAACACCCACATATAAATTACTATAATAATATTGTTTGCTTCGTTACTATCGCCATAAAATAATTAATTAGAAAGAACTGTCAACTCTGTGTTAAATCGTGAAAACACGATACGCCACCGAAAGCATTCGTCGTCGTCTGGAGAACTAATTTTCAATTGACAGGTTGACACGATGGCTTCATCTTTATTTCCGTTTCCGGTTATTCAATGGCGGGCACCTCTTTCAGTTTAAATGTATTTTGTACTCTTTCTTATCATAAATAAAACAAAATTTTATTCAAACATATTTATTTGAAATATTATTATGAGACAACGTGACTAAATAAATATAAAAAATAAAGAATTGAATGATTTCTATATCAATTACTTAATTATATGCAGTTTTAACGTAAATTAGTAAGGTATAAGCATGACTTACAGTAATTTGTAAATAAATACACGTATTCACAGCCTTCAGAAACAGAAAACTGGGACAGGAACATGAAAAAGGGAGCCTTGTACCAAACCAAACCAAACCTGAAAACAGAAAAATATAAATATACTATTTAAAAAAAGCTATTATTCCCAAAGGGACCTGGTTTATAAATCCAAAAGAAGGAAAAAGAGACTTTTAATCGGATAACAATCAGATTGTATCAGACAGATTTATTGTATTATTGACAATAAATCGCACATACTGGAGATAAGTAATGCTGGCTATAGTTTAAAATTATCTTACCTTTCTGTAAATTGTTTCCATTTTCAAAAAAATCGCCGATCATGAACATATAACATAATGTTCTTCCTAATTTTCTTGCATCTAAAAAATATAGAAATAGTGTTTATTTACTGCCTATTTTTAATATACATGGGATATACCTAGTACTACAGAAACGTCTTTTTCTCCAGGATTTTTCATGTAATATATATTTTATATGCTATTATTACCTATATATTTATAAATTTCAGTCAAAATATCAAATTGAATTTACAAAACAAAACTAAACGGAGAAAATGAAGATCGCGTCGAAATTTGTTCTAGAACAAATCTGTCAATTCTAAACTGTGACGTTAGACGATAGTTAGACAGAAACATTGCTGACCTTGTCTAGGCGGCCATACTTGTCGTCAGGAGATGACAGGAATGCCACTAATGACTGTTTCCAATTTTCCTATTTCACTGTCACCCCCCTGACTATCGCTGCTCTATCGTTTATCGCCGCTGCAGCATAAACGCACCCTCGATTACGTAACTAAAAGTTTAATTGTTACCAAATATATATTTTTACATTTACCATAGAAAACAATGACATCTAATCTGAAACAGCTTATCGATGAACGATAATCATGTTCTAAACTTGATTCTTCATTTCTACTAAAATGTTTATCAATTATGATTAAATTTTGATTTAACAAATAATTTTATCTGCAAAATCACAACTAAAAAATAGCAATATGAGAATATTACGAATTTTATTTTAAATGTGATGTGAAATGACATTTGATTATTATATATTTAATTAATTTAAAAGGTGAGATCAAAAGTCTCTTTTATCGTATTAATTTTTTTTCAAACAATTTTTAACACCTATTAAAATTATCAAAATTTAAAGCCAAATTTCACTCTAAATTAACAAAAATATCACACTTTTGTATATGCTTTAACAAGGAGAATTATTGAAATCCATTTCTCTGCTATATAATCACAAACAAATTTAGAGCACTTTTATGAATCTATTAAGACCATTTTTAAAATACCAATAAAATTATACTGTCAAACCGTTATTTTCACGGCCTCTCTGACATCATCTAACGTTAAAAATCAAAATACAAACAACGAAAAGACATAGAAA
Source organism: Sitophilus oryzae (assembly GCF_002938485.1). Lineage (NCBI taxonomy): Eukaryota > Metazoa > Arthropoda > Insecta > Coleoptera > Curculionidae > Sitophilus > Sitophilus oryzae. Next base: position 216,513 of record NW_022147124.1, read on the forward strand.
TTAGACCTACTCAGAATGATTATCGAAAAAAATTATATATGATTTATTACACATCAAAAAGAAAATACCAAACAATCGATACACAGATTAATATCTATATTTTCCGAATCGAGATTTCGAACATTTGAATTTCGGTCAATTTGTGAGCGAAATTTGAAAGTCATCGCTCCAAAGGGTTATAAAGGACACAATAAAAAGGAAAAAAAGTACCTTCAATGGGCCAAGGAAGAATGAAAGTAAGTAACAAAAGAACGATTAGCGACCATTGTTAAACGCGGTTTTTCGAACATTTTTGACATGTGGCCTGTGCCCGTGTATTCGGCCTTGTGAGAGAGCGAGCAGTAACTTAATCCAGGGTTTAGTTTACGTAGAAATCTCAGAAATAGGCCCGAACGTTTTCTCGCTGTGAAAGGAAATAAAAACGGACATGGGGAAGTGTGAAAATATTAATTTAGAATCGGTGAAGTATGAAATTATTTTGTCAACATTCCGTTGTCACCAGGCTTGACGTGACGATGGTAATTATTTTTTCAGCGAGATCGTTTCGCAGAAGACTTGTCAAAATATTTTTAGCCTCGGGATGGGTTTTAAGAAAATCGAAACTTTATGAGGACCTGTTAAAAATATGAGCCGGAAGAGCAGTTATTTTTTCAAATTAATTAATTATATTTGTATACATTGTCGGCAATGTATACACGTCTGAATATAATGTTATGATTAATATTCTGTTATAATAAACTAGCGTGTACCAGCGACTTTGTTCGCTTCGAATTAATCATTTGTAATGGTGATGATAAAGCAAAGCAAGAATTTCCATTAACATACAAACTGGATAAAATTTTCTTTTTTTTTGCACGAGAAAAAACAATATGGCGATATTATTATATAACTTGGTAATATTTGAGGGGTAGTTTCATCTCGTTGGAATTTGACTTTCGAAAAATCCAGTTGCCAAAAATAAGCTTTTTACGTCAAGCAGTTTAAGCAGAATCGTGGTTAAGAAATTACCCAACTTTTTGGAACACCCTGTATGATTTTTTAAAAAATTTCGAAATATGTAAAAAAAACAAATAAATTATGCTCGTCCAAGCGTTTTCCCGAAAGACTAACGGTTTTATAAAAAAATATTCATTTTCGTATTTTTTTACGTAAAAAATGTCTCTTGGTAAAAATCGTTACGAGCAACCCTTCTCGAGATATTTAGAATGGGAATAGTCAATACATGTCATTATTGACAAAAAATAAACATGTTGAGTAGATAGTTATTTGACTAAAAAGATAAATTTGGAAAATTTTTATTTTTTTAAATTAATGATAAAATTTTCTTCGAAAAAATGATGATTGATGATGGTTTGGCACAAAAACATTTCAAATTTATGATTTCCCTCTATTAACTATTTAGACAACATGTTTAATTTATGTCAATGATGACAGGTATTGATAATTTTGATTTCAGATATCTCGAGAACTATTACTCGTAGCGATTTTTATTAAGAGATCTTTTTTACGTTAAAAACGTCGTAAATGCAGATTTTTTTACTTCGTAGTTTTATACAGGTACGGACGAAAAGTTATTACTCTTCAAACCAGTTAAAAATATGTAGGTGGCGCCCTCTACAAGTAGGAGTCATATTGATATCAAAATCGAATTTCTTATATCAAAAAAACCCCAGACACCAAATTTCATCCTAATATTGATGTTACTTCAGAAATTATTTGGAAAAAATCGAAATAAAAATGAAATTTCTACACCCTGTATCTCCGAAACTAACCATTTTAGGACATACATTTATAAGAACTTTTTTTACTTATTTTTATCTGCAGAATATGCTGCTAAAGTTTCCGGAATACAGTTCGGGCCACCCTGTATTTTGTTGTATTAAATATTATGTATCTAAAAAAATCTTAAAGTTAAATAAACTGCAAGAATAATAAATTTTAATTTTATAATTCAACCACTTTCTTATTCTGCTTCCAGTGTTGCCACACGCCAGATCGCAATCAATTTTATCACCCACACGCCCACCTAATAATAAATAAAACTTTGCCACACGTATATTTATATATAGCCATCACGCAGTGTTCCAAATACTGTCACGAGTCACAACAACTCGATGGGACACCGATACATTTTGGCATCGTCTTTTTGTTCTTTCTATTCGCTCTGGCCCCCTATTTGATCTGCTGATGCATTGTTCGGATTTCAATTAAAACGAATTTCAATGGTTCCGAGTGATTGATACTGTCTCAGTTAACATCTAGATCTTTTCGAACGAACGGAACAGAGACGTTTCAATGTGTGTGGGTAAGGACACTGCAGTACCGGCGGCTCTCAAAATGGCATGGGAGTTTAGAATATTAGCTAAAAGCGACGGATATGAACTAGCCTGTGAAGATTAGTTATGTCAATTTTTGAAATATAATAATTAAAAAAAATATTATTAAATTTATTATTTTGAATTTATTTTGACAGTTAAAAAAAATTACAAATTCATCCTCGAAGAAACTTTTTTAGATTTATCCATTGGTGACGTCAAAAATTACTTAAGAGGTTTCGTTTTTCTGGGACTATCATCAATTTTGTTTCTTTATAGAGACCCGGTTTTTCCATTTCATTTTTTAGAAGCTTATGATCTCCCAAATGCAATGATGTAACACATTTATCCAAGAAATATTACCCTGTATATTATCTACTCTGAAAAAATCAATTTGTGAATTTAATAACAATATTGAAGGTTATTTCTTCTCACAGATATTCTCTATTCTCTCTCGTTACTTTTACAACCCGTTTGTAAAACCGCTGTACCCTAAAAAATATAAGTAATTTTAAAAAGAAACTAACTTGATATATTATAATATATAATCAAACTATTGATACATTTTTAATAAGAAACTTGTAAAATTAAGATATTTTTGCATAGTTTCACAAAAAAATGTAATTTTGCAAAACAGTTTATTAATATTAAATGATATTACTAAACGATATTATTTTCACAATGAGTTTGGTGAGTTTAAAAATTAAATTTAAATCGAAGATACAGTCTTGTAGTAAAATTGCACTCTATTCACATGTAAGACGAGTACTTGTAAAGCTGATGCGAATTAAGTAATGGATTGAAAACGTAAAGACTCAGAACATTTTAATCTAAGCAGTTTTTTGAACAGGTGGTAATAATTATAATAAATGGAGATTGTATTCTCTAAGAGAGTTTTATATGTACAGAAACTACATATAAACATATAAACATGCTTAATATAATGTACTTCCCTTAAATTATAAAACACTAATCACCCACGCACTGAGACTCCAACTGTGTTCAAAAAACTGCTTAGATTACAATGTTCTTCGTTTTTCCTCTAACTACGTTTTCAATCGTTTACTTAATTCGCACCAGCTTCACAAAAAGTCACGTGACGTGGCGTCCTTTATTACTGCATATATTATGGTAAATTCACACAAGTTTTGTGAATATGTCTAAAGAGATGCAATTTACCTATAAGATTGTATTTCTGATTTAAATTTTTCAAGAAACTTATTATGAATGTAATATCCTTTATAATTAATTGGTCATCTTTCAATATTAATTCGCCATTTTTTGTTAAAATACGCAAAAATATATGATATTTTTTTTTTTTTGTTAAAAATACTATAATGTAACTATATTTTTTTTGTAAAATTAGTTATCATTTTTTCACCGTTTTTTCTCAAATATATTGCAATTATTATCATGTATTTGGGACATCATAAGCTTCTAAAAAAATAAATAAAATGCATATTCGTATTTAAAAAATAAAGTTGATGATGGTTGCAGAAAAACGAAACGTCTAAGTAACTTTTACATCATCAAAGGATGAAGCTAATAAAGTTTCTTTGAGAACGTCTAAAAATGTTTTCTGTCAAAATAAACTCGTAAGAAAATAAAATCGAAAACAGAAAATTTAAATTTTCCGCCATATTTCCGCTAATGAAAAAGATAAGTTCAATTACTAAACGGATTATTATTGGGCTCAGTAAAGCTTCATTCAGAACCTCCCAATTATTGGAATAAATTAGTGGTTTCAATTACACTTTATACTTTTTAGTTTACGATCATTCACATATCATTCACAATGTCTAAAAAACACAATTAAAATTAATAAAATATCCTAGCAACAGCCTGCGGTAGTCAGTTGAATCCATAGAGAAATCCTAATATTTAGCTTATAAAACAATAAACTTTTGATTATTATCCAAAATTTTTCGTGGCGGGTGATAATCAAAGGCCAAAATGACATTCCTCGCAAATTTTGAAGTATAATTACTGTTTGACCAGCGGATCTGAAGCTACGTAAGGAATGCGAGAAAAAAAAATCGATATTGCCACATTTATCTATAAAATTGCAAAATTGCCAGACATGAACTATAAATTTAATATATTTTTATTATATATAATGTGTTTAGCATATTTTATATTCTGACGTATATTACTAATGAATTTTAACGTAGTTCATATTGTTCGATATGTTTTATTTAATAACTTATTTCTTTCATTCTGTATAATCTGCTTATTATAAAAGTTGAAGATTTTTCAACGATATCATTGGCAAACCGGCATCGCCGCGCATGGCCGCCTATTCATCGAACATGATTGGCGAGAGTACGTCACAGGATTTGTTACCACGCGGTTGCCATGGCTTTTACGCCTTTCCTATTCGCTTGCTTTATCCCCAACTTCACGGTCTCTTCTGAAAAGAGTAGGAATATTGAATACTATTGAAATATCCAGTGGCGGTGTCATTTTTTTGATCATTATTACTTGATTTCATTATTTTATACCGGTTATCCTAAACTTTATTCCTATATTTTTCGTATATTTGATAGTTAAGTTGTGTTTTATTGTTTTGTTATCTTGTTATAATGTTTTTCGTTCGTAGTTTTTAATTATTAATATCAAGTTTGATCGTATATTTGTGTTTTAAAATGAATACATTTGTTAAGGGTAAGACGCTACATAGTCAGACAAGAGAAATAATAGCTAATTTATATAGGTAAGTTAATAATAACGTGGATGAAATCTCATTTGGTTTATTTCCTTGTGTTCATAATAGGGCTTGCGATGAAGAAGCTACAGAGAGTTCGCTTAAGTTGCCGCTTAAACGTAAACTTGAGCGGATATTTCTTTATACCGGAGTTAGCGTATCGGCTATAAAAAAATTCACACAGAAGATAAAAAAAGGCTGAAAACTAATCCGCATAAAATGATATCCAGCTCTGGAAAGAAACGACCACGTGAGACTGCTGTCGAAAAGCTCGACGACTTTTTCGAAGTGGTCAGGAATTTGATAAATAGATTTTATCTCGAATTCAAACTCGTCCCCACAATTAGAAAGCTTTTCCAAAAATTGCAGGAAGAATCGAATTTTCCTTTTGCAGGGAAACGCTTAGGGGGTTATGAAAATCAAATGAATTTTTTTGGCGTAAATGTCAAAATAACAGATAAATATTAATGGAGCGGCCCATTATATTGCAGAGAGAGATATAAATATATACGCAAAATTCGAAAATATAGCCAAGTATTATCTATTTGGATGAAACATATGGGTAGCCAATGACTTAACCTTTAAAAACTGCTGGCGGAGCGATACCATATCTGGTGTAATAGGCAATATTGGATCTACTGGTGAGTAAAATTTTGTTTTGTTTGCGCTTCCAAAATTAACTATTTTCAAGATTTTTCTTGCTGGAAATAGTTATATCTAAAATTATGTATTATAGAAAAAAATATAGTTAGTACAGATATATAAATAAATATACCTCAACACTCAGTCTTGACCATCTGCTGATGGCAGACATGGTTAGCGAAACGTGCGTCCAGTGTAAAATTAAAAGTGTTTTGGTGTATTGTACTGATTTAGTGTTCTATTTTGCTGTGTAACACCAAAGGTTCCAACCCCCAGCTGTAATTATTTCTTCTATTATATTAACAACACAATAATATAATGATTCAAAATATTTAAGGGAGCTTTAATAAAGCTTTTAGTATTTATCTGCTAACTCAACAGTAACGATTCAAACAGCATAAAGTTTTTTGAAAAAAATTATTAATCTGAGTATTATATTTATGATACACATTATTTTCATATAACACCGTACGCCCATGCCTATTTTATGAATGAAATTGGGCGTGTTTTGTTTACAACTGCGTTCCCCTGCCGATACCCCGTAGCTACAGATCCGTTGGTTACACTATAGTGGAAAAGTCAAAAGTTTGTTAACTTAACCAATAATTGAAAAGTACTACCACTAATTATAACGTTCTGAATGCTTACATTAAAATTAAGTGAACAAACTTCTACGGCTAATTGAAACTACTAATTTATTCCACTGATTTCGAGGTTTCTGAATGAAGCTTAACAGACAACTTTGCCTCAATTTTAACTCATTCTGTATCCCTTCCGTTTCAGAGATTGCAATAATGAGAGTCGAATGTAAAAAAACCCAATATATTTCAGCAAATCCACTAATAATTGTGAATGTTCGTTCTCTCTCAAAACTTTTGAGAACCGCCGAAGACCACCTACAAAACCCGGTAGAATTCTAAACCGCAAGAGCTCTGTTTACCTCCGTCATTATGGCACTATTTGTATACATTTTAGCCATTGTTAAAGATCTAAAATACTTTTAAACTACTGCTCTTTTTGTGATCGTACCTCGCCAGGGCATCGGAGATAGGCCAGAAATGTAAAAGGTCGTTTTAACAAAATTTGTGGTTTTGTGCTCATGCCCCCAGAATACGTCAGTGATAGATTATATAAATTCTATTCATGCAAAGCCGTTTCAAATTTATTTCTATTTAGCCTTGACAATATAATAATGAAAGTTTGAAAGAAATATTTAGTTTAATAGAAGAGGCATATGTTTACTGATATTAAACATAAAATATTGAAGTATTTTTGATTGTAATTAGTAGATAAAATCAGAATATTTTAGTTTAAGTATTTTCAAAAATTATTTAGCAAAATAAAACATTAATTCACCACGTTACACCAAAACACTTTACGTTGAACACTGAACACGTGTTTCGCTAATCATGATAGCATCATTAGCAGATGATTAAAACTAACTAAAGTGTTTTGGTTTATTATGGTGAATTAGTATTTTATTTAGCTATTGCAAGTATAAACAAATACCGGACGCGTCTCAACTGGCTCATCTCTATAACTTTTTTTTTCAGATAAAAAAAACGAGATTTGGTATGATAATAGAATATGACATAAATGAGGATTGATTGACGTATTCAATTGTCTTTGGTCGCTTCCTGTTTCACCGGAAATAACTACAACTTTTGATTTTTAAATCACATCTTCGGTATTATTTTCCTTTATTCAATAGAAAATGACACTCTGAATAGAATGACATATCATATGCCAAGTTTTGACATTTTTGCATATGGTTTATTTGAAATTGTAACATGCGGTTCATGACAAATTGACTCGAAATACCAAGTGTATGGTACCAAATTATTCGTAAAAAATGCTTTTTCCAAATATGGTAATGAGCCTTGTTCTATTTAAAAAAATTGAGATATGATTAAAAAACAATTTGGGAATCTTTTAACCGGCCAGGATAAGACACGGAAAACATTAGATAATCAAATCTATTTTTCCAAAGTTCATTGATTAAAAATTAGTGTTTTTAACACAGCCACGGCACTCTAGATTGATATTTAAAATATCATTTTTTTGTAAGCGGAATGTGCTTGTGTATGTTGTGCTAACACTTCAATATGCTTAATACCTCAGTGCCTTTAGTTTCGTATTCTTTAAATTGTTGACTTATTCGCTATAGACTTTTCAGAGACTGAGCTGCGCGGAACTGACACAGCGGGAATTTCCAGCAAATTGCCGTTTAACGATCGTAACTTTTTCGGAAGTTGCGAAAATCATAATTATTTTATACAAAATTACTATTATTCAGTACCTTCAAATTTTTGTAAACAAAATGTGACATCGAATTTGATAATAACACAATCACATTTTTGCTGGTATTTTAATTGAAGCTTCCCCTGGGCCGTATTATAAATTGTAGTATTTTGAAGGTAGTTTCTTGCAAATAACTTTTAAATGACTATTCCAAACGAAACGAAATTCTAGACAAAAGTACAACTTTAACGCCTCTTCAAAAAAGTCTAATACAACTTTTTCATAAAATTATGGAGGGGACAATATTTGACCTTTTCAAAATTTACATGTTTTTTCCTATGTCCCGTATTCCGATGCACACGGTATACGGAAAGGAGAGTAGTCGAAATATAAACAATACATCAGCGTCAAAACAATACAATACATCAACGTCGGCGTCGGGTTGGGACTTCTGATTCCACAATCAGTTGTTTTAATAAATTAAGATCCTTAATTCTTAATTCCGAATCAGAAGACTTTTTGAGCTTAATCGCAAGACAATTTTGTTTCTACGGTTGTACACCTACAAAACACTGAACCACAGGCCTCCCTGATTTTATTCTACTTTAATTACCTACTCTAAAATAATTTCAGTTTCAATTTCTCGTTCAGCCAAGCTGCTAAAGCTAAATTTTGGCTTTAATATAGAAATAAATACTTGACAGATAGTCGTTAATTTGAGCGGCACGTTTTGAAAAGGGCAAAGCCCGCGTGAACCTTAAGAACAATCACGGTGCGAATATTTCCTTTCATCTAATTGCCCTAAGTTGCCGGGATATAAGTGGCCAAATTAAAAGTTGGACCTGTATGATATCGTAAAGCTCCGCTTAATTCGTCGTGCATGTTAATTGAATTAAAACCGCTTTGGGATATGGCGAACAAATTAGCGAAAGGCAGGGTCGGATTGGGCTCAATTGTTATATGTTGGAAACCGTTGACTGGTGATTTTTTTGTAATTTTAATTTATTGAATTGATTTTTTCTCACCTTAAGCTCTATGCTTGTTTAAAAAAAATAATATGCTCTATTTTATAAAGCATTCCTTAATCCTTAATAGGAAATAGACCCATAGATATAGGTACATAATAAAACTCACCTTCAAATCTTTCACTAATATTTTGAGACCAACAGCATTCTTTGATTTTACTTTCTATTCCATCACCCATCATTTATTTAGAAGAACTAGAAATTCCACGTACCCCGAGCTACCTTCTGTTACCTCTGCCATTACTCTCACTAATACTCACAACTAAAGATTATTGCATGTGTGTTGGAAACAGCAAATGTCTTTTATAAATTCCAAGACGTAAATAAATCGTCCAAGTTTGATCACTGTTAAACACCTCGCACTAAAAGGATGACAATGATGTAGATATTACGCGGCGAGGCTGAATACACTATGAAGTTTCATCCAAGGTATAAACGAAATTCTTGTATTAAGAATTACATTTCATTGGAATTAACAAACAACCGTTTTAAACCAAAACTAATTATATTTTCAAATTGAGTAAATCATTATTTAATATTAAGAGTCCATAATTTTATTTCAAAATTAAGTTAATATTAAAATAAAAATTGCCTGCTTTAATAGAAAGTAATACGATTTTTAAATGGAAACTTATAATTTCATCAAACTAAAATTGTTAAGTTAACTTGCATTTAAATTTACGAACATTTTTAAATGTATCATTTTTGCTTAAAATGATAATATGCACTCTAAATTTCTACCATTTCTTAAAGAAAAACGGTTTACCAAAGTTCTTAAAAATAAAGGAAATATAGTATTTTTATTTAACTCTTGAGAGCTGTAACTCCTTTGGGAAGCACTTTAGGGGGGCATTATTGCCGCGTCCTTTTCTAATTCGAAGTTCAATAAAACACAAAGTTTACTTAATGTGGATGAGTTGCATAGAGGCCACTAGCTTTTAATTTTAACAGCCGGGTGGTCGGGGTTCAAAGATCTTAATAAAAGGGCGCCACGAGATTATACTCAATGAACTCGGAATAAAAGATGTTACTATTAAGTAGACTTCAACACTAATCTCGAACTGTTGAGTGTAACTACCATGAACTCCAAATATTACTATAATTACTTGAATTTAAGTGACTCTAACTTAACTATGAGACCAGACTGCAAATAATACTACTAAAAATATTTAAGCAATTTATTGAAATATCAAAAAGGTTAAATGTATAAAGAGAATGATGTAAATGTATGTGAAATGAAGTAAAGTTTAAATCGATAAGAATAAATGAAAAATTAAAATGGTCTAAGCTATACTAAATCTAAGACGTCATCCCACTTAACTTAAACTAAGTATGTTCTAAGGGCGGAATACAAATAACTAATCTAAACCTTACTAATATCTAAACAGTCTTACTCTACTCGATGTGATATACTGTTACGGTTTAAAATTTCACCGTAACTTATTTTACTTATTTTGCTTATTTTTAGGAATAAAACTAAACTTACTTGAATAACTTGAATAATAACGTTTAATTAGCTTACTTCTTAACTGTACATATAACTTCTAATAATATCTTATCTATTAAATCTCTTCACCACAACAATTTCTTGGGATGGAGTTGTCTCCGATAACTGTAATATAAAACCTCATTAATAAAATATCAATTTGTCTGTTTAAAACCTACCTTTCTTTCTACAGTGGTTACTAATTCTTTATTTAGACTTATGCTTGTGTTAGGATAATTTTCTTGGCATATTTCTTCGGAGGATTCTTGAACATAGACTTGATGTGATTATCTTTTGTCTGTTTTCAACGCAACAAGTGGGAATGTTGGGTCTGCTATATACTAGGGGTTAAAGATTTTTTATTATGTATATTTCCTGTGTGTAATCAATTGATTTTACCTGATTATAGTTGATTTTTCCCTAAATTTCATCTTGTTTATATTACGATTTACAGATTGACGTTTCAATTGTTGTCAGCTGATCGTTTGACACCGACGTTGAAGTTTGACAGATGAGTCTTTGTAAATTAGGTTTTCGATCTTTTTAAACGGTTTTATATATGATCGGAAAATGTATTAATAATTTTCCGAAGATATTATGTTCATATAGGGATTATTATAATTTTATTATGATGTAATAAAATGTTTCACTCAATCCGTATGCATTAAATAAAATTTTACATCAAATTTTATTTTGGGTCTTTTGTTTTACTGGTTGCCAGTGTTGGATTTTGTGTTGGTATCTTGGAGTCCAGCGTCTTTTGCGGATTTTGCAAACACGCGTCCTTTTTCGACTTTGAACCATCTTGGTGAAAGCAAGGGAAGCCTTCTGATCTCTGCCGAACATAAAAGAAATTCTAGTGAAATTTTGGCTGGTCGCCGTTCCATATTGGGATTGTTCAGTAGAATTACGGTCTTGGAATTCATTGAGGGTCGAGAAGACCGATTGGCAAGAAATTGAGCTTGGCCTGGTAGTTGGAATTCTGGGGAAACCTTGAAAAGGGATATCTTTGTTGGTTGGGTAAGAGACATTCTTAGGTGTAAGGTTCTCTTCTACAACTATTTATTTTAGAGGACAGGAGTTGTAGATGGGTGCGTGGACGTACTGGGATGAGTACGAGGACAGTTAAGGAACCCTTTTCCATGGAGTAACATGCGTTGAGACGCCATCTTGTCTTGGAAGGTCCGCATGGTGGAAAGGTATTTTACTATGTCCAAACTAGAACGTGTCACTAAAATAGATCACATTTTAGGGTTCTTGTTCCTTGGCTCTTAGTGATGATTATGGTTTAGTTTAAGATTTTTATCAATTTTTTTTGTACTGGATTTGGTACTGAAACTAATGTCCTTGTGACGTGAATGCCACTGTGACGAGGAATGCCACTGTGACGAGGAATGCCACTGTGACACTGAAGACCAGCAATCTGGATTTTCTCATGGACTGACTGGAACGATCACTGGATGACAGATAAGACTTTAATCATCTCTTATTTTATTGCGTTTATGATTGATTAAAATTTATTACATTAAATATACGATCGTATGTGAACTTGGTATACCAGGGGATTTTTACATTTAAATTTCATTTTATTCTTTATAGACATTTAATCATAATCACAAACACGCATCAGGGTTGTTCACAGTTTAGTCACAACAATATTTTGTGATACTATTCATGATTTAATTTATTTTACGGATAGTCCATTTTACTAGGATATATATATATTTCATTATTTCGTATTTAAATATTTGTTACATTTTATGATAGATCTTGGTAATTTGTTTTAACTTTAAATTTAATATTTATTAAACGAATCCAGTACATTTTGGACTTTTCAATCAGTACACTTTTTCCATACACCTCCCTTTGGATATCTCTTGTTCTGTGCAAATATATTTTACTTAATTATTTACTGAGCTAGCTGGAACCTATTTGTAACGGAACCTGGTGAATCTGAGTTCTCATTATACACTTTTTCACCCAAGGTGGCGTTATAAACTTTGGCGCACAAACGTGTCAGGGCCTGGTGGAAAAATTGTATTGATTTTAAATAAATGATTGAAAATTTTAAATCTTTAGTGAATTTTGAAATTTGATTAAGTGGAAGTGTCAGATTTAAATTATTATTGAATTAATTCAGTCACAGTCGCAGATAGTGTCATTGGTTATTTATTTTTAAATTGGTGGTAACTACTTTAATATTATTTTGTGTGAAACTGATTGACTATTAAAATGCCTTTCAAACTAGACGTAGACAGATTGCATAAAGATGAACTTATTTGGGAACTTCGATCTCGAGGTATAGCCGAGTCTGATAATGTGGATGCTCTTAGGAAAAGTCTTCGTAGCGCTTTAAGTCTTGAAAAAGATGCTTCTTTTAACCAACCTATTCCTTTTGAGGGAGATGCTTCTGAGGAGTTAAATATTTGTCAGACTAAGCTGAATGATATTACGGAATTTTTAACGACATTCTCTGGTTCTGTAGGGCAGGTTAGACGGGTCGAGACAAAGATATGTCATACGTATAATAGATTAGAACGAATTACTTCTGATGATCCAGATCTTATGTGCAAGCGTGCCGTGCTTCGTAAGGGTTTGATGGAAATGATTTCTGTATATAATAGTAAAAACTTAGCCTTAAAACCTGTACAACAAAATGTACTTACAGATTTACGCCTTCAAGACATACCACCTAGTACTTCTGGAAATACAGAAACGCATTCTCCACCACCTGTTACGTCGTCACCGCGTGTTCCACCGATACCTAATAATGATTTAAATTTAAATAATAGCTTTAACGTTAATTCTTCTTTTACGGTACCTGTTTATAAGTGGCAAATTAAATTTTCGGGCTTACCTACTGAAAGTTTTAATTCATTTTTAGAAGAGGTAGAGGAACATTGCATTAGTAGAAATGTTAATAAAGCAAATTTGTTTAGCTCAGCTAGAGATCTTTTCGCAGGCGATGCATTGAGAATGTACAACTGGTTTAAGAGATATGCGAGTGATTGGGATAGTTTGATTAAGTTGATGAAGGAAGAGTATGTTCCATCCGCAGATAAACTATGGCAACAAATTCTTTCGCGTACTCAGGGTGCTTCCGAGTCGATAGGTCTATATGTAGCTATTATGACGAGTTTATTTGATAGAATGCCTACACATGTGTCAGATAGTTTGCGTATGCAAGTTTTGCGTCGAAATATTTTGCCATTCTTCCAGGAACGATTAGCATTAACAGAAATTAGATCACCTTTCGAACTTATTGAACTATGTCGTAAAATCGAGGAAATTCGTGAATCTGTAGATAATTTTAAGCCGCCTAATTTGTCGTCACTTTCTTTAGAACCTGATTTAGCTTACAAGGGTAGTCCGAGACAAAGCCGTCCAACTGTCAATGAAATTCAAATTAGAGAACAAACTTGTTGGAGATGTAAAACTCCGGGGCATTTTGCGAAAGATTGTCCGAAAAGGAAACACGATTTTCGTTGTTTTGGATGTGGTAAAGAGGGTTTCACAAAGAATTCGTGTCCTAATTGCAATCCAAATAGGAATTCTCGAAGTCGTAATGAGCCTAGTACATCTGAATCATCTCGAAACAACCAAAACACACGAACTTCTGGTTCGGGAAACGCTACGCAGAGACGGTAGTTGATCGGCCCACCGCCTCTTTTGTTGACAGTCCGGTCAAAGATTTTAAAGGTAAAGTTGTTCTTGATTACATTTTAGCTCAAGTCGGCGAAGGTGAATGTCCGTATGCTAAAGTTGAAATTTTAGGTTTATCTTTTTATGGTTTATTAGACAGTGGTGCTAATAAAGTATTTATGAATTTAGAGGGATACGAAATGATTAAGAATTTAGGCATTAAATTAAATCAATCTGCAAATTTACTTTGTCGTGTCGCTGATGATAGTCAATGTCAATGTTTAGGGGTAGTTACAATTCCACTTAGGTTACGTAATGTAGTTAAAATTATGGACGTATATATATTTCCGGGATTAAGACATAAGTTAGTTTTAGGAATAGATTTTTGGATTAGAATGGGAATAGTTCCAGATGTTAGGAAAGGAGAATGGTATTTCTCTGATGTAGATCTAAATACACCAGTTTTAAATTCTATCGAGTCACAAACTGACTTAGGGACAAATGACTTAGAGACAATTATTTTGCAGCAAAATTGGCTGGGAAATTTTGTGGTCCTTACAAAGTTCGTAAGAAAGTTGGATATTGTGTTTATGAACTTCAGGATGACCGTGGTGTATCGATTGGGAATTGGCACGTAAAAGATTTGAAACCAGATCCAGGTTAGATTTTAGGATGTATATATATTTTTCATTGAGTTGGTAGTAACTCGCTGTTTTTAAAGAAATTTCGTTTCTTTAAAAAAAAGGAAGAAAAGGTGGGGTGTTACGGTTTAAAATTTCACCGTAACTTATTTTACTTATTTTGCTTATTTTTAGGAATAAAACTAAACTTACTTGAATAACTTGAATAATAACGTTTAATTAGCTTACTTCTTAACTGTACATATAACTTCTAATAATATCTTATCTATTAAATCTCTTCACCACAACAATTTCTTGGGATGGAGTTGTCTCCGATAACTGTAATATAAAACCTCATTAATAAAATATCAATTTGTCTGTTTAAAACCTACCTTTCTTTCTACAGTGGTTACTAATTCTTTATTTAGACTTATGCTTGTGTTAGGATAATTTTCTTGGCATATTTCTTCGGAGGATTCTTGAACATAGACTTGATGTGATTATCTTTTGTCTGTTTTCAACGCAACAAGTGGGAATGTTGGGTCTGCTATATACTAGGGGTTAAAGATTTTTATTATGTATATTTCCTGTGTGTAATCAATTGATTTTACCTGATTATAGTTGATTTTTCCCTAAATTTCATCTTGTTTATATTACGATTTACAGATTGACGTTTCAATTGTTGTCAGCTGATCGTTTGACACCGACGTTGAAGTTTGACAGATGAGTCTTTGTAAATTAGGTTTTCGATCTTTTTAAACGGTTTTATATATGATCGGAAAATGTATTAATAATTTTCCGAAGATATTATGTTCATATAGGGATTATTATAATTTTATTATGATGTAATAAAATGTTTCACTCAATCCGTATGCATTAAATAAAAATTTTACATCAAATTTTATTTTAGGTCTTTTGTTTTACTGGTTGCCAGTGTTGGATTTTGTGTTGGTATCTTGGAGTCCAGCGTCTTTTGCGGATTTTGCAAACACGCGTCCTTTTTCGACTTTGAACCATCTTGGTGAAAGCAAGGGAAGCCTTCTGATCTCTGCCGAACATAAAAGAAATTCTAGTGAAATTTTGGCTGGTCGCCGTTCCATATTGGGATTGTTCAGTAGAATTACGGTCTTGGAATTCATTGAGGGTCGAGAAGACAGATTGGCAAGAAATTGAGCTTGGCCTGTGTAGTTGGAATTCTGGGGAAACCTTGAAAAGGGATATCTTTGTTGGTTGGGTAAGAGACATTCTTAGGTGTAAGGTTCTCTTCTACAACTATTTATTTTAGAGGACAGGAGTTGTAGATGGGTGCGTGGACGTACTGGGATGAGTACGAGGACAGTTAAGGAACCCTTTTCCATGGAGTAACATGCGTTGAGACGCCATCTTGTCTTGGAAGGTCCGCATGGTGGAAAGGTATTTTACTATGTCCAAACTAGAACGTGTCACTAAAATAGATCACATTTTAGGGTTCTTGTTCCTTGGCTCTTAGTGATGATTATGGTTTAGTTTAAGATTTTTATCAATTTTTTTTTGTACTGGATTTGGTACTGAAACTAATGTCCTTGTGACGTGAATGCCACTGTGACGAGGAATGCCACTGTGACGAGGAATGCCACTGTGACACTGAAGACCAGCAATCTGGATTTTCTCATGGACTGACTGGAACGATCACTGGATGACAGATAAGACTTTAATAATCTCTTATTTTATTGCGTTTATGATTGATTAAAATTTATTACATTAAATATACGATCGTATGTGAACTTGGTATACCAGGGGATTTTTTACATTTAAATTTCATTTTATTCTTCATAGACATTTAATCATAATCACAAACACGCATCAGGGTTGTTCACAGTTTAGTCACAACAATATTTTGTGATACTATTCATGATTTAATTTATTTTACGGATAGTCCATTTTACTAGGATATATATATATTTCATTATTTCGTATTTAAATATTTGTTACATTTTATGATAGATCTTGGTAATTTGTTTTAACTTTAAATTTAATATTTATTAAACGAATCCAGTACATTTTAGACTTTTCAATCAGTACACTTTTTCCATACACCTCCCTTTTGATATCTCTTGTTCTGTGCATATATATTTTACTTAATTATTTACTGAGCTAGCTGGAACCTATTTGTAACGGAGCCTGGTGAATCTGAGTTCTCATTATAAACTTTTTCACCCAAGGTGGCGTTATAATACTTGAAAACTTCTCGGGCTGAGCTACAGCGTATAGCTACAGGGTTGCTACGGCGGTGTACAACAGCTCGGTATCACTGGAGCCCACAATTGACAGCAGACTTGCAGAGTAAAGGCAAGTTGTTGAGGTTTCAATCGGTGAACATAAAAACCCTAAATAATATTGGTTGTCTTAGAAAAGAGCGTCAATTATAGAACAAGGACTAGCACAACGTGTAGGTGTCAATAAAGGTAATAAAGAAGGACTAATTAAATCTGAACTTTACCTCAACGAGGGTTTACGATGTCCAACGGGTAACTCTACACACGGGCAACAGGAACGGATGGAATTCTGGACTGTTCTGTGCTACGGTCTGGATCGGTCTTCTTGCTCTACAATTACGAACAACCAAATAAGACGTAAGAAAGATAACACTCAACTAATCTTTCTACACTACGTGGGCGTGGAAAAGTCGAAAACCGGTCAACAATACGAACAAAAATCAGTTGAGCATTGACTTAGAAAAGGCAGAAGAATTATAGCATACCTTGGAACTCTCGGGAACTTCTTGGGCACGTGGAATCGGAATATCGGTCGGAAAATTTGGCTATTTTAATCCCATTGCGGAAATTGGTCGGCGGTCCATACAAATCAACAAAATCCAACCACGTCTCTGGCCAAATGTGCTTCGGAAGTCCTTCGAAAAATCCTTCTCTAGGAAGACCTGTTAACTACCAACAGGGAATGCTTCACGAAACGGCAGCCAGTTCTTCACGACGATACCCGGTCGGTGGATACACAAGAAGTGATGCAATGATTCGATTTCCTTCACAAAATCAGATTTCAACCGGAAGTCTCCCTCCAGGATATAGATAGAGAACTATATATGTCGAATAGTCCAACTCGCGAAAAGGCATAAATAAAAAACAATGTTCTAGAATATTTTCCACAGCCATATTTCATATCCGGTCAATGAACGAACTTAACTCAGAAATTCCCACAATTAAATGAACGAATTGCACACTGCGAGCCACATCAAAAATAAACAATTTAACTACGAAATTTTATCTGGTAATTATAAGATTTCAATAACCAAAACAAAGAATAAATAAATCCAAAAACATCTGATTTGATCTGACAGTGACAAGTGACGGACAGGTGATATCAAAGATAAAGAGAGCTCGACAAAAAGCCTACTACTGCTGGTGTGCCCGGTCCAGTGACAATGTTCTGTGGCAGTATAATATCGCGGTGTATATCGGGTTGCACAATCGTAAAATTTTAAATAAAATAATATTTAACAATAAAATTATAGTAAACATGATGCAAAAATAATAGTTATTTGCGATAATTTATGAGCTAGCACACAGAGGTCGTAGCGAGGAAATTTGACTGTTACATTATGTTTATAGGAACTTTTTGATTTATTTGTATCTGTAAAATCACTCACCGAAGTTAGATAAACTATTTTTTGACACACTGTATATATTTTTAACTTATTTAACATTGAATTTTAAGAAATTAGTTAGGAAAAATCAAAAAACATTTATTTTACTTATAATCAATCACTAATCCAAAACAATCGTTGAGGTCCAGATCTGTGCTGAAAAATAATCAGAATGCCGCGCTGCAGAAGAATGTAACCTTATTAATATCGCGTATCCGTCTTAAGGGTACAAATTTCAATTTTAAAGCTCATTATGATGCACTGTAAGTCACCGGTGCTCACTGTTCATATACTTTTATTTTCATAACCGGCCAGAGGCCCCTAATTGTCTCATTAATTTCCTAATTGACTTTTTAAATATTTTATCTTTTGCTCTTTCTTGGTTTGTATAGTCTCTATGAACTGTGTTTAATATTTGTTCTTCAACTGCTTATGTCAATATTGTAGCGTTTTTTATAAACATTACCACTGCGAACGACAGCTTTTCGTTGGTAGAGCAGTCGTGGATAAGGTATTTCACTGGAAAGAACTAATTAACAATAATAACTCGAAATTATAAATATTGGGCGCCAGGCATGAACAGAGAAAGAAAACACAGTTGTTTATTACTTAAAACTAGTGACTATATTCATTCATGATGTTCTTTGCTGGTACATGACATTGTAAAGTTCTAGTAAATATATAGTGGTTATATGTCAAAGAAAGTGGTGTTAAGAGTTGTACTAAAATATCTATGAAAACAACTATGATAAAATACAAGACATGTAAAGTTTAAGAGAATGTATGAAATGTAGTATTACTTTAATTAATTTGATATATTTTATGTGATGTTAAATCGAAGATGTTGTTCTAGAATCTATGTTTGGTTATTCATCTGTTAAAATAGTGCAATAATAATATCTATAAATGTAATACCATTACAAGACGCAATGCAATGAAACCCAAGATCTAAATTATATTTCAAATACTAAATCGACATGAATGTTCTTAACAATCTAACCACTAAACATAGTCTGTACGATATTACTTAAGATGTACGTTATTGTTTAAGACTGAAAATGTGTTAAATGTTAAATGTAAGCTAAAACTTAAATCTAAACTTAGCTGTTCTTTATGTAATCTTGCTTCAAACAGTAACAGCGTGAGGTGGGCTCGCATCTCTGTACTCGGCCATCCAATACAACAAAAGGGGCCAGAATGAAGACACCATGAATTGGAACAGCCGTAACTACTAACTCGCTTATGGATGGGAAAGAAGCAGCATGGGGCTCAAGCTATATCCACGCTGGGGCACTTTATATGCAAGAAAAATCATTCCTACTGGGGACACTCGTTCACAGGACATCCGTACATAGGATAATGGTACAAAGGAACACTACCCGTACCTTGGACAATAACTTAGGACTATAACCTTGGAATTAGTCCGTACCTTGGACCCTAAAAATACGAAACTCTTGTTTAAAATCAAACAAGGTCTAACAAACAAAATGAACATACATCGAATTACTTCCGAGGGCTCACTAAATAATAAAGAACATGTCCTTTCTTCCATGTAACATTCTGGAGGACAAAAGAAAAGGGACGCCAACGTGCCAGCATGTGTACAAATACAAGTGTGTGTACAAATACAAGTTAGGTTGGGACATCCAAAACTCTACCCTAAAAATACGCAGTAATAATAACGAATCAAAAAAGATAATATCTCATTTTTACCTGTAACTTCGAAATAGCAACTGATTCAAATTATACAGCAAGATTTTTATAATTGCAGTTTCTCGAAGCAAGGATTTTTTGACTGTGACAGTCGGACGGTCAAAGCCAAGTGAAGTTAAGCACGGAGAGAGTTGACAGAAGCGATGTTGACAGCGCCTCCACAGAACAGTGAAACGATAGCAGGGTTGCCGACTAGAGAACGTAAAAATTACGCGTCAAATAAACTATCCGGCCTGAACGAGAGGGAATCCCGTGATGATAGGCCAGACATCATATATTATATATAAAAAAGACAGGTAACTAAAAACGTTACAATATTTAATTATTTTGTTTTGTATCTCCTTTTAACTAAAATTGTAAGTAATGTACGCGTTTACTGTTTGTTTTTTTAAATTGCTATAAATGAATCAAACTTGCGTTTTTATATTTGTAACAAATCCAATATTTCATCTTGAATTCTAATAAAAAAAACATAAGTAGCTTTCATCGGTTTTACGTGAAAAATTTTGATTCAAACAAAATTTCTGTTCCTTCAATATTAGCACTTTGGAGTATATTTTAAGATTAACACCAACACCTATAGGGGTCGGGAGTCTACCTCTAGATCTAACAGGCTACACAAGCTACACTTTCTTTTACCCATCCTGGATCTACCAGCTGAACTAGAAGATGCGCTGGGAGTAGATCTCAGCGTAGGCAGGAGTACGGAGATATCTCCGACTGCTCCACGAAGTATTTGCTCCAGAGGAAGCAAAAGCGATAACACTCCGCGAAAAGGGGAAGAGTAAAGGAACCAAGAAACAGTCTGGCGCATCTCCAAAAAAGGACAAGAAAGCGATCGAGAACTTCTCACCTCTTCTCCGGCAAGGAGAGAAAAAAGCCAGGATGGACAGCCGTCCAACATCGAGAGGCAAGCAGGAACGTATCACCAGCTTTGCCAAAACTCCAATGTAAGGACATTGAGTTGGTGAGTCATAAAGTAGAGGAAGGAGAGCCATAGTCAGGTCTTCATAATAGGAATTGACCCCAAATCTAAGGAGGCAATAGAGAAAGAGGGAGAGGAAAAATCCTCTATTATAGATTTGGGACAACAACGGTATCACGTTTGCCTCTTTATATATTTATTGCCCATAAATTTTCATTTTTATTACAATCCAAATGTACAATTTAATAGTACATCGAGACCATTTCCAAGTTGACATCTTATAACTTGGATGCACCGTACTGATGTATTCAAGAAGCCAGAAGCACGTGTCTGCTGTTAATGATGTACTTTTCAGCAATATTGTTTCTTCCTTTTTTGTATAAACGAATATGTTGATATAAACACTAGAAGGTGAAGTAAATTTTTCTCTAGGTAGAGAACCACTGTCAATAATTATCTATCTTTTTTTATTTTTATAAATAAACATACAAAACCGTCATAAAAGATAAAATCATTAAGGCGTATTGCTTTTTTTCCAAGGCATCGATCACCAGGATCATTAGCCATGATAAACTAATAATTAAGCATCAGTATAAATGATAATTTTTTTATTCTATTGATCTAGTATTTTCTCTAACTGTGGTTGGTATATTTTAGGTGACGTTTGTCGTGGTATATTTGGTATATTTTAGGAAACGTGTCTTGACGTTTGAAGTTATTCAGGTCTAATGTTATTGCTCTTGTGGCTACATAAGACATCATCATAAAGCAACAATAATTTGTTAAATATTTAATATGATAGAATATATAAAAATTCAAAAATTAAAATAATTTATTTTAATAACCGTGTCCAAGTGAGATCAATATTAAACACAAAAAACTAGTTTAAACAAAGAAAAAGTTCGAAATTAGTAATGCTCCGATAAATTATTTAAATAACAAGCGAACAAGATACTATTGTAATGTTTAAGTACTTTTCTTATAAGCATGAATCGATTATTAACGATTATTTGCATGTTTGCGTGCAATATTAAATTGCTACTTTATATTTAAGCGGCATTAAAGAGAAGACAGAATACACTTGTTGCCTGCTTGTGTGCATTAAACAGAGAATATCGTCCCTATATATTTAATGTAATGTTAATAAGCTTTCAGCTCCATGAATAGGCCTTTATTGAAATGAAATTTGGTACCGATTTGCTACACTTTTGTTTCTGCAGCGATGAAAGTGGATCAACTGAGGTATAATAAAAATAATTGTAGTACATTACTTATTTATCCAATGCTATGCAGTAGCGTGTCGTGGATAAAAGGGCGGAGGGGGCGAAGACCTTAAGGGGCGCAATGATCAATAAAGTACAAATTTACAATCAAATAAATTATAAATTTTTTTTAAATAATAAGACTACATGGAAACTTTCATTTTTTTTTTAATTATAAATTTGTTTATTAAAAAAATTAGTATACAAAACAGTTATTTCAAAGATGCAAGCGTCTTATTTAACCGATTTAAAGAAATCAATTATTTCGTCTATATTTAGATCCTGGGCTGTGTCTGCTTCAATACTGAGAAGTAATGCACATTAATGCACATAAAGATGGAAGACTCTAGGTCATTTGAAATTAAAAATGATAAATATTCGTCAGGTGCAAATTTGTTGTCATTGCATAATTTCTTCTAATAAACTGCAAACATGTTTATATTCATCAACTAAAGAATAATCCATAACAATCCATAAGACATTTTAAATTGTCATCATTGACGTCCATATCCATCCATATTGGTCCATATTCAATAAACAATTAAATTTTTGGCATATATTAAGGAAGTCTTCAAAACGATTCTCTAGAGTACCAGTTAAAATGTCTAAAGTACCATAAAACACTGATATCTTGAAATTATCTTCAGAATTTTGATGTAGGTAATCATTCTGGATTTCATCATGAATTTTTTTTATTCTTTGTCTTTTTGTGGAAAATGATGTTGACGTATTGCATTTATTTGCCAAAATAGTAGCCTCTTTTTTAAAATTATCAAAATATTTTTCACTTCTTAATGATTTGAGATCTATAGTTACCGCATTAATCATATTAGCAGCTGTACATAAGTTGATATTAACTTTTTGCAAGTGATTGGACAATATATTAATTTTATTCAGCACTTCATTATAATCGATTATATTTCGGTCGGTGATTCCCCGAATTTATTTCCATCGCGACTGCTTTCCTCTTCTTTTTTGGCGGCCTTTTTTGGATCTTCTTCGTTATGTCTAGCCATTGTATTTTTATTTATAGACAATGGTCTAGCGGTAGCGTAGTTTCAAGTTTCAAACCCATATGAAAACTTTCGTACGTAGTATATACGCCTACTTCATTAGAGATTTAAATTATTAAATATAAGCCTTGTTTAATACAAGGATATAAGTAAATATTAAAAAACAAAAATAAAATGTGAGAAATATAATATACGACATTTTTTTATCTTGAAGAGCTAAGGGCACGGTAGGGCACCCTTTGTTTTTGCGTTAAATTTAGTTTTTCAATTTTTTTTTTTCAAAGGGCGCCAGGGGCGCTAAGCGCATAGGGGCGGAGGGGGCGTTCGCCCCCCCTGGCCCCCTATACGGCACGCCACTGATGCTATGCTGTTGGAAGGATTTGAAAACAACATCGAATATCGAGCAGAACTTTATGGGGAGTTCAACTTAAAAATATTATCTGACCAAGAGTGCAAAGCTAATTTCCGCTTTGAAAAAAAAAGACATTCCTCGATTAGTTGAAGCACTAAGAATTCCCAACGAGTTTAACACAGATAAAATAAATAATCAAAACATAAACAAAATAGAATGAGGTTAGGTTAGATCTGTATTTTTCAATGTTTTGTTCTACTGCGCTAGTGCGCATGCGTACCGCTATGTTGACGGCTTGGGCTAACGTCCGTAAAATATCGGCAGTTAGCGGTTACGATATACGATAATTGAAATTGAAATGTCAAAGTTGTCAGTTAGCGTTAACCGGAATTGCAATTTGTAAGCAACGAAAACTCCCTATTTTCGATGTACCTAAACAGCCGTTAAACGGTAGCCTACTAAAATGCCGTTAGTAGATATTGTGACGTCATTCATGTCGGCGGAAAGTAATGCCTAGCCTTAAGCATTCTGCAAGAGCACCTGTGGGGCAGTGGCTGAGGCTATCGCTTCGTAAGCGAATGGTCCGTGGTTCAAATCTCACGCCGACCAAGACTTTTTTATATTTTTTTTTGCTTATAGCATGATCTTATTGCATTGGTTTCACTCTGTTTGGTTGGATTGGTTTAGTTATTTGGCGGGTTGGTTAGCGTGGTTATTTGGAGGGTGTTAATTCATTGGTTTTTAGAATTAGAATTTAGAATGAGTGGGAGGGGGGTTAATCACTTCGACCTTACAGATCCATTGTGTCCCCCTTTCTTGAATCATAACTCATCATACAGTCCCAGGGCTTTGACAAAAGCCAGTATCTGGGACGGTTTTATAGAGGGTAGTTCTCCATCTCCGTACCAAAATTCATGGCACGTTCTCCTCAGTCGTACCAAAATTCATGGCACGAATGGTTGTCGTCTCGGCGCACTCAGTGATGAGGTGTACTGGTGTTTCCCCATCTTCTCCACAGAATCTGCATTCGCCGTTTCTTCTTAGTTTCAATCTACTGAGGTGTTTATTGAGGAGACAGTGTCCTGTTAAAAACTCCGTGACAATCCGAAGATTGTTCTTACTCAGACCCAGGAAGATCTGTGATTTTTCTTGATCATAAGCCCTCAGAAACTTCTTCGAGTGTCTTAGGGCTTATGATAATTCATTGGTTAGTTGGTTATTTGGTGGGTTTGGTTGATTTTTACTAATTTATATTTGTTTTTTATATTTTTTATTAGTGTCGAGGTTAGTTGCGTTGGTTAACTTGGTTATTTGGTGGGGTGGATAGCGTTGGTTAGTCCTTATAAAATTCCTATATTTCATAAAGCCGTCAAGTGCGTCACATCAACGACGTCATGCCTATTAACGGCAATTTAGTAAGCTACCGTTTAACGGCAGTTTAAGTACCGCCTATTGTTTTTTAATAACAGTGACCTTGAAGAAATCTATTAAGCACTATTTCGTAAATCTGTTGATTGCAACCAAAAGCAAACGCACGGTTTTAATGGAAAAATTACGAAAAAATGTTAGTGTCTTCTTCAAAAGTGAATATGTCCAACAAAAATAACGCTATTGATATGAACCAAACAACAAACTGTCGAGAAAGGATGTACCCAGATGATAAAATAATTTTTAAACTCCTTGCTGTCTCAAATTTTCACAAAAAAAATAACATTCTTCTTGTATAATTGACAGACAGAAATGTTAATTTCTAATTTAGAAAGAGTTACTAAAAAGTCCAATCATTTAGCTACATACTGCTTAAAAAATCATCAAAATTGGCCCACGGGAACAAAATATATTAAACTTTAAAATACATCAAAATTTTAAGGTGCCTGTTTTTCGTGCCGGTGAGTGTTGCCTCAACAAATCAATTGTCGACGTGACATTCTCTACGTCGCATCGCCCAATTCTACGTACTGTGTCTACTTTATGATTGTGGACTGATATCAACATAATCTGAACATAATTTTATTTCTATTAAATATAAAAACTTTGTAAATATGCATAGAGTAAATATTACATCTTATATAAAAACTGTTAAAAAAGCTCACATATATTTTTTTATCCAAATCCCTAACTCACAATACCGTTATACATAATTTCAGGGATCTAAAATACAGATGCCAAGCGGTGTCGTGTTGCAGGGATTTCGGAATCCGATTCTTTTCCCTTCTTCCCTTAAAAAAAGACAGAGGATATTTTAAAACCGATGACAGATAAGTCGTCGGGCATTTAAGAAAGAAGACAGTATCGCGGTGACGCTAAGATACCGCAATAAATTTCATTTTATTTCGTTTTAAAGGTTTCCTTTTAATCATAAAACATTTTATGTCCAGCCACATTATTTACGAGTTGGTGAATTGATACTTAATAGGTGTGGGAATTTGGAAAATATGGAAATTTGTTCTATTGAACAAACTTGGGCTAATTATTATTAGTGATCCCTTGTAGATTGTAAAGGAGGAAAAAAGTTAATAACCGCGGCCTTATAGATCTATTGTGTCTCCCTTTCTTGAGTTATAACTTATCATACAGTCCCAGAACTTTGACAAAAGCCAGTATCTGAGACGGTTTTACAGAGTTCTCCATCTCGTACCAAAGTTCATTCAGAACCTGGGAATTAGTGGAATAAATTAGTGGTTTCAATTACACTTTATACATTTTAGTTTACGATCATTCACAATATTTAAATCCGTTAGTGAGTTGTATCCACAGAGAAAGCCTAATATTTAGCTCATAAAACAATCAACTTTTGATTTTGAACCACAATTTCTCTTGAAGGAAGATAATCAACGGCCAAAATGACGTTTCTCGCAAATTTTGAAGTATAATTCTTAGTGGAAAAGTTAAAAATTTGATAACTTTTTCTACTAATTGAAAATGTATACCTCTAATTTTTTTTGTTCTGAATGCTCATTGAAATTAAAGGAACAAACTTCTACGCTAATTGAAACCACTAATTTATTCCCCTTGTTGCGAGGTTCTGCTGAAGTTTATAGTTCATAAATTTTAACTTATGATTGTGATCACAACAAAAATCGAAGATCGCATGGGCGCGGGCGGCGTCAATTTTTAGGGTTAGAGGACATTATTTATTTATTTTTTTCACTTTAATGTTTAACAATGATGATAATTTACGTGTTTGAAAAACCCAAATAATAAAATTTAAATAAAAATACACTTCTAAAATGATTATGGTATTATGAAATAGAAAAATATGAAAATTAAGTTACTTTTCAACTGTATTTTTACATTCAGAATTATAATTGCGACATATGTTTTATAAAGCTCATATTAGAACTGTGATTGTGACTGTGCTTATATTTAAAACTAAAATTATGATTATGATTAAAACTATGTTGCATAAACCCATTAGCCATTAGTTTCAATCTACTGAGATGTTTATTAAGGTGACAGTACAATATGGGTTCTTACTTAAAGGAAGTAAAATCTTTAATTTTTCTCGGTCGTAAGTATACTCTGTTTTTTTTTCTCAGGTAAGATTTCGACAGACGATGACAGAAGAAAAGCAGATGACGTCCCATACCTATCTATTTATTTTACTAAAAAAGTTTCTAATAATTTTTAAGTTAACTATGGATGGGTTTAAATATAAATTCGTCATGCGTCGTCACTTGTTTTTAACCAGTTTTATTGGTTTATTTCAAAAATGATAGATCGTATTTCAATTTTATTGGTTTGACGGGACGATGAACGACAAACGGATGCCGATGCGTATGAACTCGCCTTTAGATATTTGACGGTTGTCAAAGTCTTGCCAAATTATAGGTTATAATTTTGTGACAACTTTTGTCAAATACTCTGCGTTTTGGAAGATGATGCATTTTGATTCGTGTTATTACATGTGTTTTCTGTCTTTTGAAGTCAAGTGGAGGAAAAATCGAGTGAAAATTAACTGTAGAACCCAGAGCACAGTTTATGGTTAATACTCGCTGCCCAGGCAGAAAGTCTCATACAGATACACCAATAAAGTTACTATCAATAAAGTTCGTATACCATCTCGTCGTAGATAAGTGCATCTCGAATATGGTAGAAGGACCATACTAAACACATACTAAAAACTGGAGTAGCTGTAAAATATCGACATCACACGATAGGTAAATAATAGATTTTAGTACTGCAGAAAAATAATGTCAAATTGGTTTAAAAAAAATTAAGATTAAAGTTAATTAATCAACATGTAAGGTATAAAATTTGTTAAGTGTTATTATTAATAAAATAGTTTGTTTTATTTATTCCTGCGGAATATTACAAATTTGTATTTGTACATAAGTTATATTGATAAATATAATCATAAATGCGGGAAGTTTCATAAAGCTTGTAAGTAAGAAATAGTTCTTTTTTATATTTTTTGGTATGTGATGTCTTGTTTTTGTTTGTTTTGTATTAACACACACCGTTTTTTATTAAATAAAATAACTCGATTACACTTTTTCAGTTTTATACAGTTTTTTTCGCAATATTTTGAAGTTACTTGTCAGTCAAATTTTAAATACATATATTAATTTCCTGCTATGCGATCCAGTTGTACCACCTTATTTCTTTGTAAAATAAAATAAACTACTTTGAAATTAAAATGACAGACACATCTATCACTGTCAAGGATCTTCTCGTTGGACAGACTATACTGGGTGCCGGGCGACATTGGCATCCAAGGCAATGAAAAAGCCGGTGAGCTAGCTAGGCAAGAAACATCGGCATCCTATCTTGGTCCAGAGGCAGTACTGGGAATACACAAATGTATAGCCCGTAGTGCACTGAAGCTCTGAATTAGGGAAAAGCAGAATGTCCACTGGAGAAACAGACAGGGGCACATGCACAGCAAGACCTTTCCAAGGACCTAGCTCTAAGACTACAAAAGAACTGCTAATGCTTATCAGGAATAAAGTGCGGATTACAACAGGCCTCTTGACAGCAGGGGCGGCTTGTCCTATGAGGCAGATGAGGCAGTGCCTCACCAATACATTTGAAGAATTACACGTATTAATCCATACATCTTTGATCACAATTTTATATTTTTTTCCTATTTACATCAATAATAATTGTATTTTTTATCCGTCATTCTACAATAAATTACGTCGATGGTATTCCTTTAAACGCACTTCCTTTCCCATATGCGACAAACTCGACGATGTATATCCATCTCATTTGTTCTTTAAGAAGTATATGTGCAGAGGTTTGCCTCTCGCCTTTCCTTGTCTAGCGTATTGTGGTATATCGCATTGACGGAGCGACAGCGTTCACTGGAATCTTA
Source organism: Sitophilus oryzae (assembly GCF_002938485.1). Classification (NCBI taxonomy): domain Eukaryota; kingdom Metazoa; phylum Arthropoda; class Insecta; order Coleoptera; family Curculionidae; genus Sitophilus; species Sitophilus oryzae. The sequence continues at coordinate 245,410 of NW_022147124.1, forward strand.
AATATATAGAAGGAAAAGAAAAAGCATAGGCAAAACCTTTAGTTGAAGAGAGATAAAATGTATGGAGTAGTAGCGCGTAAAAAAACCGTATTGAGGCGAGCCTCAAATGTAAATTTAAACCTTAAAAGCTGTTCGTTAAAAATATGTATCACTTCCCGATCAGCCCGAGAGATCTTAGGCGACAGGCTGAAAATACAGAATTGCATTATTTGGGAATTTGTATTAGTTAGTAATTTGTATTTGAATTGTGTTCTGTGGTTTGAATCAGAGTTTGAATTAACTCTGCCGTTTATTGTACTGTTTTGTCTCTAATTGATTAATATCACAGATTAATATATACGTTTTTTAATGCGAATTGCATGTTTAATTACTCGTCTTACTGATTACAACGTATTAAGTAAATACCTAAAAAGTGGGCAGTGACTTGTTGATTGATATGATGATTTAGAGGGACCATGCATCATCAGAAGACTTCCCCAGGTAAAATTTTTCGAAAATCGAATCATTTCTAGGTTTGATGAATTGTCTACTCGTATAGTCAAAAAGTAAAGCAACCTGTTACAGATTTCATTTTGTTTTATTTTTATAGGATGGGTAGAAAAACAAAATTTTACCATACAGAGTAAAATAAAAGACAAAATATCCTGAGGTCGCTTTGACAAAAATTTACTGTTGCAATAGCCCTATGTAATAGGTACCGTATGATCGAAGAAAAACGGCGTCCAGTCAGCTTGAAAATGACGATCGATGACATTTCCCATATAATTTTACATATAAAATGACAGCGATCTTCATTTCATAGCCATCGCTGACGCCGTTTTTATTCGATCATACGGTATAATACTGCGAATTATAATACATAAGGCTATTTTTCTGCAACTGCTAAAAATTTAGAAATATTTTAAATACAAAAATGTGGCGCTTTTTAAGTCTGTAGGTATCTAAAATACCAAAAATAATATACAATCTGTAGTGCATTTAAAAATATTGAGATATAGCATTATAATATTGCAATGTTGGCCGTGTCATAAAAAAATCCCTGTATAAAATAATGTGAATTTTTCTCGGATTTCTTCTTTTGTACTACATACCTCGCTATATACATACTTAAGCAATAATATATCAATAAGTTAAATTCACTCCAGTTTTTTACCACTTTTTAAAAAATTAAATTTTTCAAATATGAATTATCATGGAAATCCCGCATATATAGTGCTTCAATAAATCATTAGTGTGAAGTATGCCGAATTTTATGATGAACCCAATTCTGTACAGAAAAATTGTAATGCCATTGCAATTTTAAAGAAAATATTTTTTTTAGGATATGCACTTTTTTTATATAGAACTTTTTTTTCATATATTTGTCAACTACGAAGATATTGGACTTCCTCGTACTAATGGTCACCCTATATACATATCTACTAATAAAAATTCTCTTCTAATGTGCCTCACCATCTTAATGTGCTACGAGCCGCCCCTGCTTGAGAGGACACATAGCTGTGAAGTTTTACCTGAACAACATCAGCCTGTATCAAGGAAATCTTTGCTGCAGACTCTGCGATAAAAATCCTGAAACAGCGGAGTCACTGCGAGGCTCTGGATCGCCAGCGACACTTTTTATTTGGGAAAGCTAGGCTAGAACCGGATGAACTATGCTCCCATCCTATCAAGGACCTGCATAAATTAGTGCAGGGCACAGGGATAGGAGAATGGCTGCACATATAGAAAGGGCAAAAACATAATAAGCCTCACAGGTCGCAGTTCGAGTTTCTTAGACCGTTGAAGGATTCCCATTCCAGTCTACATCTAGTGATCCCTTTATCACATCAGATTTTGAATAGGAACTGTTTGGTAGTAACATTGGGAATATACAGAACTCGTGATCGTCCACTGTAAATTGGTATTAAAATTTGGTTGCCTGGATTTGTTGAATACTTGTGATCAACACTTCATCATCCTTGAGAAATTGTGATGTTGAATCGAACTTGAACCGTCACCCCCTTGATTGAAGCATATAATTAATAGACGCTCCTGTCTTATAGTTGTTTAAATAATTAAGAAGCCATATTTATTATTCCAAAAGCCAAAAAAAAATATTAATGGTAAATTAATAAATTATTTATGGTAAATTAATATTATTAATTAACAGAAATTTTTAAAATATGGAAACTTGTAGTGTTAGGGATAATTTTTGGCTACGCTTTGGACCAACCCACACATTGTAAAAGGACAGTTAGGTTGAGACTTGCTGTAAGACATATAAGAAATAACAAATTCAAATTATTCACTTTTTCATAAAACTATCAATCAATCGTTTTCTAGATTCTTGGTCAAGGATCGTTAATTGGTATTAAAAACTGGTTGGTACGATTACCTTAAAAAATTGTTTTTACTCATGTTGCAAAGATTGCATCGATAACTAATGACAGGTTTGAAGTAGGAAGTACTTTAAATTTTAATAAAGTATTAAAATAAATAAATATATTTATATTTCTATTCCAATTAGTAGAATTCACAAAGTAACCCTAATATCAAAATATACTCAGATGCAAAAAAACTCAACGGAAAATATATGGTTCAAGTTTATAAAATATATTAATAATTATTTATATTTTTTTATTTTTAGCCCTATTTCCTTAATTTTACAACAATGCAATACAAACTATTAGTGTACTTTTACAAGTTTTTTTGTTTGTTTGTACACTTAGTTATTACAGTTTTTTTTTCTTAATATCCTTAGTTCTGAGTGTTGCTAATATTTATTAAAACAAGGCCTGTATCGTTATTTTTTAACATTTTTTTAAATTTTAATATAGAGTTCTAATCAGTGTCGATATGACATTATTGCAATAGTCGCCAAAGCCACCTCATGATATTAATAAACAACAGCATTAAGTAATCATTGTTGAAAAAATTGCAAATTGTTGGTGGACAGTTCATTTCGGACCAGCAAGTCCACGGAAGGAAAGTTTTTAGGAACTGAAACAGAAGATTGGCAAGAATATCAAAATTGGAAAAGTGCGAAATGAAGAAATAAAAAGAATAACAATGAAAGAGATAACCATTGTAGAAGAAATAAAAAAAACAATTAATCTGGTATGGGCATGCAAACAGAATGGGAGAAGAAAGGCTACCAAAGAATATAATGAAATGGGCTCCAACTGGAAAACGAAAACGATAGCAACCCTTCAATTAACCCTGTATAATAAGACAAATATTAAAGTTTATAAAAAACTGGGTTTATGAATTAGAGTTGACAGATTTGTATACAATTTCCTAAAAAAAATCATGAAAATAGGGCTAAAAGTAAAAAATATATAACACTTTAAACTTGAAATATTTTTTTTTTCTGTGGGAATTTATATTTATTTTTTTCTTCTTCGTTTAATAAAAGTATTACTAATATACAGGGTGTCTCAAAAAACATGTGCCATCTCTCGTTAGGAAATTCCTCACGTAAAAATAAGATTTATTTTTCATATCAACATAGGTCCGATTCTGCTTTGTTTTGTAGCTACAGGGTGTTAAAGTCTTAATATTTTTTCGATTTATTATAATTTTCTTCTAAGTACTTTTAGTGATTTGAATAAAATTTTGAGGGAAAAAGTTACTATCAATGCTACATAATTTAATGTTCTTCATCAGGGACGTGCATATGGGTTATTACTGGAATATTTTTCAAAAAAAAACATATGCGCCACTGACTTTTTCTCTTTTGATATCAAAATTGTGTAGGTTGTTTAATGCCAATTAAAAGTTATCTCTTGATATTTTGTCGAATTCGGACTCCTTGATGAGATAAACGCAATTTTATTAATCACAATTAATAAAATTGAAATAAAAATAAAATTAATAAATTAAGATCTTTTACCTAATTTATTATTAAATATTATTACTATTAATTATTATTAATATTAGTCTAACCTACAGCAATTTGAAATAAAAAAATAATGGTATTTAAGATAAATACAAAAAACCTAATTTTAAAAGGTTTTAGCATCCTGTAACTCTAAAACAATGCATGTCCATACCCATGTTTATAGGAACTTTTTTTCATATTTTTTGATGAGGAATCAATGAGTACTTATTTAAAGTTCGCAAGTTAATGATATTAAATTTTTTTAAAGGTTGCTATTAGACTTTGGATCAAGGCAAATTATTATAAAATTGCGTGTATCTTATCAAGAAGGCCGAAATCGACAAAATATCAAGAGACAACTTTTAATCAGCATTAAACTCCATACAACTATTTCGCTAACAAGAGAAAAAAAACAGTGATAACCCATATGCACGTCCCTGGTTTTTTTGGAAACATTTTTAGCTTTAAAATATGTTGCATTTATTGTAACTTTTGCCCACAAAATTTCATTCAAAAAGCTAAAAATACTTGGAATAAAATTATAATATATCGAAAAAATATTAAGTCTTTAACACCCTGTAGATGCAAAACAAAGCAGAATCGGACCTATAAAAAAAAATAAAAATAATAAAAAAAAAATAAAAAAAAATAATTCTTATTTTTACGTGGGGAATCTCCCCACGAGAGATGGCACATGTTTTTTGAAACACCCTGTATAATGTTTTTTTTTAAATAGCATACATGGTAGTATAATGTCGTGAATTGAGGATTTAGTAATTTTATTATATTAAATTATTTGATTCTACGTGGAGAACGCTATCACTTTCAGCGTCTGATTCTCCAGGGTAAAATGGAGGGGGGCAAAAGGGGAATAGGCCGAAGGAAGCTATCCTGGCTGAGAAATATTCGTCAATGGACAAGCATACAGGACTTCCAAGCACTCCAAGTAGCTGCAGTTAATAGAACCATCTGATGAGGAAGAAAAAGATGAACGCCTACGCAGGAATATGCACGGCACCTTAAGAAAAAGAAATTCTTTGAGGTGCCTATCGGCCTAATCCATTGCGACTTTTTCAGATCAATTGTGGTCCTCTCTTCATTCTTAGGTTACATTCTCCAGTTCTAACTTTTTCAAATAGCCTAGCAACTTGGAGACTGAACCCTTTTTCATATAGCTTTCTGCCAATAGCCAGAGACCAAAAATATGTTCTGTCATTGAGTAATTAAGAACGGATGATAACATTAACATAAAAACGGTTCTTATATGCTTTAAAAACTGTGTAGAAAATTCTTGATGAATATTTGAGAACTAATTTATGATTCATTATTCTGGAGAGATCGTATTTCAGTACGAAAAAAGCTTTATGGGAAAGTTTACATTATTCTGCAGCAGATAATAAAAAATGCAGCTCGATGATTGATTTAGTCTCAAAACAAATTATAATTTCATGGTAAAAGCAAAGGCGTTAACAAGAACAGTGTTAACCCAATTTTGTACTAAATATCATCAAAGAATGACCGGCAGGTTTCAATATCTTATTGAAGGCGAATAATAACAAACAGTATGGCATATAAGGTCATGTATTTGTTCAACCGAGTAATTATGCCTGTCAGTTTGACAGCAATGACTTTATATATTAATGTGATATCTTGCTGCAGGGCAGACTAAAGAAATAAAAGAAAGTTGAATTCTGATATGGACGGGCTGGGCTGGTTTAGGATATGACTGATTCACAAAGTTCGATTATTTCCACTTTTTCTGCAAGTGAGTACACCATAATTGTTAAAAATCTTAACGATATTGAGAAGAACTTCAACCCATCAGTCACAGAACAGCTATCTAGCAACTACCGCACCTGATCGTTCAACCTTGTGGCAATTAAAAAAATGCGTAAACATCTAGAAATAATAAGAAAAAACAGCAAATTGGTCGAATGAATTTATCCTTATCATTTACTCTGAAAAATGTTTAAATAAACTTTTCAAATTTCAATCCTTATACATATTTTCTCAAAAACGAAGCCGGAAAGTATAGAGAATAGAAAGCCCTTTCCATTGCGGTACCACTTAACCCCCCTTTCCATTTGAAAAAAATTGGGGGATGACACCCTCGCTTAGAGGGTTGAAGATTTTACAATCATTTTTGTGGCAAATGTTGTCGCCCTCACAAACAAAATTGACGTGTTTTTGAATTTTCTGAAAAAAAAATTACCCTGGCCGTTATGCCTTGCGGAACGTTTTCGATGGGCCACCCTGTATAATACTTAGACACCAATTTTTATCCAAATATGGACGTTAATTCAGAAATTATTTAGAAAAAAGTATAATGAATATGAAACTTTTACATCCTATATATCTCCAAAGCGATGTATTTTAGGACATGGATATACAAGGTGTCCCAGGCTGAGCGTTAATTAGAAGTTTCTAGAGAACTACAATATATTTAGATCGGAGATTTTTTGCAAATCATTGTCTCACAACGAGATCTATCGATTAAAAATATTTTCAATATGGCGGCACTTCGGGAAATACCGGAAGTTGACAGCAACCTTCGTATTTTAAATGGGTGCCCCCATTTTTTTGTACATACTTAAATTCTCTGTAATATTTTATGAATTTTCATATACACTTTATACCTAACATTAACCGTTTTTGAGAAAAAAATATTTAACATTTTTGGACAGACCACCCTGTATAATTTTCGTTATATACTGTATCGAACATCGAATAAAAATGTTGTCCAGTCTACTTGGAAACAAACATCGAATGTCATCGATGTTCATTTCTCTCCATATAATTTTACATATAAAATGACAGTGATCTTCATTTCATAGCCATCGCTGACGCCGTATTTGTTTCGATCATGTTGTATTTTACGTAATATAATTTTTATTCATTATTTTATATTATTTAATCCCCCCCTACAACACAATTATTGTAAAAAGTATAATTATTACATACTAATACAATAGCGTTGTCACGCGTTTTGGCCTTAGCTCGGCTCTTTTAAATTAAAAAAAAATAGTTTAGTGAAATTTTGGCACGTTACAGCGTATTATATGGCGACTCAAAATAAGAACTGAAGATTTAAACTAGTTATTCCACTGGATTTTATATGAAAATTTCTACGAAACCCAGTTTTCACCTTTTCAATTAATTGTAGGATAACCGAGATACGAGGAGAGTCGAAAAAAAACGGAAACTTTTAAAATTTCCCAGTATTTCAGGAACTAAGATTGTAGAACCGTATTTCAGGTTTTTTTTTAGCATTTTTTAGCTTCATAAAAAAGTAGCATAGTGATCTAAAAACCGTATCTTTTCATCTCTACTCATAAACAAAAAATCCCAGTAAACACACAAAAATGAGACACCCTGTACGTTTAAAATGATTCACTCAGAATAAAAATAGAAAAATTACCATCAGAATATTCCGCTTACCCTACGCTGCGCTGAAAAGCAAAGTGGAGTTGAAATAAAGTAGAAATATTCAATATAAAATTATTAGTATACCTATACTGAAATTATTCTAATTAGAGTACTCTGAGTAAACCCAACTCACCATAATAAATAACGAAGTAGTATCGCCACCAATTTGAACTACCTGGTTTTATTGCCGCCTAGAATCTTGGTAGTCGATCGTGAAAAAACGGCGATAGCAATAAAAGCGGTAGAAGTTATGAACGTGCTTTGATTATGACTGACAGAAAAGAAAACTGCACTATTAACATCCAACTGTGATTGATTTTATTCCTTGTTTATTAGTTAATAAAATTATGTGAGCTCGTTATGGGTTGTTAAATGCGAACGCAATAAATTACAGTCATTTCAGTAAATTTCAGGGATGGGTAAATTATTTTTTTTTTAAATTATATTTGTTTAAATAATAATTATCACGTTATAACAAAGTGGTAGACAATCAAAACAATAAAGGTTTATTCGGAACCTTGCAGTTAGTGAAGTAAATTCACAATGTCTAAGAAACACTATTAAAATTAATAAAATATCCTGGCAACAGCTTGCAGTAGTCAGTTGTATCCACAGATAAAACCTATATACAGTTCATACCAAATAAATGTTTAGTCACGTGATTAAGCTTGACAGGCACAGCGTTTCCCACTTTTATATCTTTTCTTTTAATAAAAATATTTTAGGAATCAAAAATAAATTAATTATAAATATATAAACAGTTATTATTTACTTTAACAAAACTCACCTTTTTAACAGCATTTGAGCGATATAAAGGGTCATTACTACCGCTTTCTTGTACATTTCGCACTAGAAGAGGTTCTAAAAAGAACAATGTTCGACTGCAAGGTCTGCTAGTAAACATTTTTAAGCGTAAGATATCGCAACACTATTTATTTAAAGCAAAAACTCGTAATACTAAACTTATAAAACGAATGACAATGTCAGGAAATGAATAAATAAATGCGGCAACTTGACATTTTTTACAACAGAGGTACCACCTGAATCCCTAGCGCGAAATTTAAATTCCAGTTAACCAGCCCGGCGCCGAATGTCTCCATGGTTGGCGACAAGGAATTTAAAAATCGCTCCCTCGATTACGTAACTGAAAGTTTAATTAATATGAAATATATATAGCTTATTAAAATGTATATCTAAGTAGATCTAAAACTAGATCTAAGCAGCTAATAAAAAATGATTATCAATGTTTTATAAATTACACCGAAGACAATATAATACAAAACAACAAGCAATTTTGGAAATTTATTTCACAGAAAAAAAGCACCGATTCTTCTCTTTCTGCTTCTATGACTTATAACAATAAAACTATCGAAGGAGGAGAAATTATATGTTCAGCGTTTAAGAGTCATTTTTCTAGTATCTATAAAAATTCACAGCCTAATAACATAGTATCCTCAAATAATGATCACATAAATTATGATATGTACGAAATATATTTAGACAGAGAAAAAATCTCAAAGCTTTTATATTCCTTAGATGTAAACAATGGCCCAGGCCCTGATATGCTACCACCATTATTTTTAAAAAGTTGCGCCGGTTCCCTTTGTGAGCCGTTATATATGTTATATAACAAATCATTACATTTTGTATATGTTCCATCAAAATGGAAAGAATCATATATTGTACCAGTCTTTAAAGGAGGCATGGACTCGGATATTAAAAATTATAGATCTATTAGCAAGTTAAATATTTTTGCAGGGATTCTAGAGAAATTTGTTTATGAACTTGTTTTCTGCGAAGTGAAAGGAAACATTATTGAGGAACAACACGGTTTCTTTCCAAAAAGATTAGTAGAAACAAACTTAGTGTGCTTTTGTGAATTTGTCAAAGCGACAAGTCGATGCGGTTTATACAGATCTTAGCAAATCATTTGACAGTCTTTATCAAAATATTTTAATGAGTGTATTTTGCAAAATAATTTCATTGGAGTATGTCTGTTGCTGGGTGTTATCTTATATAACTAATAGATATACAAGTATATTGGTTTTGGGTCATAAATCTGATGAATTTTTGTTATCCTCAGGAGTACCTCAGGGAAGCCACCTGGATCCACTGCTTTTCAAGATTTTTATTAATCGTGTTAGATCTGTTTTGTTGCATTGTAGAATTTTAATTTATTTATGCTGATGATATTTAAATCTTTAAAACTATTGAAACTATTAATGATTGTGAACTTTTTCAAGAAGATTTAGTAAGATTTTGTGAATTCTGTAATAATAATAATTTAAAGTTAAATGTAGAAAAATGTTATAAAATATCATTTACAAAAAACAGGCACATGTTCAAATTTAATTATTCTCTAAATAATAAAAATATTAACGTTGTTGATACTTGGGGGTTGTCATGGACAGCAAGTGCTCTTTTAATCCTCATATTGATCAAATGATCAACTCTGCGTTTAAGATGTTAGAATTCATTAGGTGTAGTTTTTAGTCATTTATATACAATAAATTGCAATTTGCTGCTCCCGTGTGGTCGCCGGGATATAATGTGCATGTTGAACGAATTGAGAGGGTACAAAAAAAGTGCTTAAAGTTTCTGTCTTTTAAATTAAACATCCCCATCGTTAATCATGATTACTTGCAGATTCAATTGCATTTCAGAATATTACCTTTGCAGCAACGCAGAATAATGGTGGATCTTATGATATTATTTAAACTTCTAAACAACCTTTTAGATGTTGCAGACCTGCTATCGAAAATTAAACTTTATGTACCTGTTAGACGGTTTAGAGCTCAGGATTATTTTTTGATTCCATATAGGAGAACTAACTTAGGCTATAATTCCCCAATATGTCGCATGTTGCGAAATTTTAATGAATATAATGTAGATTCTACTATTGACCTATTCAATATGTCCTTGTTATCATTTAAGAATAAACTTAGAGAATTAGATTAGAGAAATATTCGTAGTGTATTGGAAGATCAAATTGATGTACATTGTTGATATTGATGATAATTATTATATTTAAGAAAATCCTTGTTAATTTTAATGGTGTAAATTTAAGGTAATTAGTATTTTAAGTGTTATTGTTATATAGATTTTTTTTTTCTTTCATTTAGGCTATAGTTAGCTATATGTGTGCTAAAATTAGACTAATAAGTGGATACGGTAGTGGAACATTTGTTCTGTTTGTATCCCAAAAGTTAATAAATAAATAAATAAATAAACTTTTGATATCTAACCACAATTTCTCTTGACGTAGGATAATCAAAGGGCAAAATTACATTTTTCTCAAATTTTGAAGTAAATATATTTAGGGGAAAAGTTAAAACTTTTTGGACTAATTTTGACTACTACCAATAATTTTGAGTTCTGAATGCTTTAAATAAGAGGAACAAACTTCTACGTTAATTGAAACCACTAATTTATTCCACTCATTTCTAGGTTCTGATTGAAGCTTAAGTAGGTAGTTAAGAAAATATTATGTAATGTACCTTTATCTAATTGTACCATTGCATATCTATTTTGTAATACAGGGTGGTCCGAATTGTATTCGGAAATCTTTAGTGTCATATTCTGCAGATAAAAATAAGTAAAAAATTCGTATAAATATATGTTTGGAGATACAGAGTTTAGAAGTTTCATTTTTATTTCGATTTTTTCGAAATAATTTCTATAACTAGCTTCGATATTTGGATGAAAATTTCACACCTCTACTTTTCAACCAATAACATGCTTTAATGTTGACTAGTTACCATGGCAACTGAAAAAATTTCCGGAAATTGTTTCGAGGCGCCACGAAACTTTAGTGGAAATTTTTTGACAGTTGAAAAGGTAAACATAAGATCTACAATCATAATGTGAATGAACTACAATGTCTATATATTGAAATATTACCCATTTGAGTTTTAGCAATACCTTGGCCAACTTAACAAATTGAAATTATTTTAAAATGTCATGTTGGATTAATATTTTTTTTTTCAAATTTAGGTGTGAAATTTTCTTACCGAATACCACGCAAGCTTAAATTATTCCTGGAAATTTTCTTTCGGGCACGAATATTTTAGGAAAATTTTCAAAATATTCGTGCCCTCAAAAAAATTTCCGAAAATAATTTAAGCTCTTGTGATATTATAAGTGAAAATTGGTGTTCTAAAATTTCTGTACTAAAATTTGATATAGATTATTTAATTTTTACAGCAGCCTAGTTTGCATCTTTATTAATGGTTTACCCAACCCTGATAAATTGGTATGTTAAAAAGCAAAACACATTCAGAAAGTGTTGGCCATTTTATTTCAGTCGTTTATTATCCCAGTTACTTACTTCAGTATATCATAAGCATCTCTATAAATACTAGATTTATAGGGAATTATTTAAGAATAACTCTATATTTTTTGTTAATCCTGTAATTGTTAGTATATCAAGTTTAATGTTTTGTATTTGGATGTTTTTCAAATTACCCCTTGTAAGTATAGGGTAAAATGTAACTATTCATACTAACACATTTTTAGCTAAAGCAAAGCCATGATACATAATTTATGTTTGTACAATATGATCGCAACACAAAGACAGTCATTTTATATGTAACATTATATATGGGGACTGTCATCGATCGTCATTTCCAAGCCAAATGGACGCCGTTTTTTGTCGATCATGTTCGTTTGTACAAATTTTATATTCAGTAGGTAAATCTTTGTTTCTTTATGATTTAGACTTTGTTCTATATTCTATATCTATTTCGTTGTTAAAACTTACCTTTTATTGTGTCAATAATCTATTATTTTTCCTTGTTTCTTTTCTTATGGTAATTTCTGTGGCATTTTGTTTGAAGATTCTTGAACTGTGGGTTTGTTTATGCTCTTTGTTTATCGTTTTGGGTAGGAACGTATGAGAGTTTTTTGTATTTTTTTAACAATGTACCACAATGATATTTTGGTTGAAATCATACAGTATCTCCGTTATTAATGAAAATAGGTTTGCACCAACCTGTCCCACTTTTTTGTCAAATGGAGGATTCTGTAAACAAGATTTTCGTAGCCTTCTTCATTTCTGAGCTACAGGGTATTTTCGAAAATTTTGCAATTTGGGATAGTCCCGATTTCCGTTATTGTGAAAGGTATCGAGAAGCTGAAAACTGATTTCTGTAGAACTTTTTACATAGAATACAGTGATGGCGTAGTCCATTTTTCTACGAAGAAAATATTTTTGAGAATATGAACTTTATTTATGTGTTTTCAAATTAACACAAATATAAAATACAGAAATCGAGAACTGATAAATCCGGAGATCAGGGAGGCCATCGTATGGTTCCATTGGTCCAAATTCATTGATTTGGGAAATACTCATTTAACAAAATTCTAATATTTTCGAAGTTGTGAGGGATAGCCCCATCTTGCTGAAAGTATATTTCAAGTAAATTAGCTAAAGAAATATCTAAAACTTCCGGCAGGATAGTTTCCAAGATTTACAAATAGCGGTAGAGAGTTGAGTTTTGCCTGATATATAAAAAAATATTAGTGGCTCTCAAAATAGAACAAGAGACGGATAGCAGTATAATTTTAATATTTTTTTAGTTTCTTTTATTATTATCACTCATGGTCTACTAATAAAAATGATCTTTTAATTAAAACTTTTATATATTCTAGAAAATAGAGAAAATAAATACCAAAAGCAAACCACGCAATCATAAGTGGTTCCGAGTAACATATGATCCGATAGGTCCAAACCACCTACATAGAACAAAACATCTACATAGAACCCTCCTTCTGAACTTTCCAGAAGGAGACGCATAAAGGTTCTGAGGGTTGTTTTAGTCAGTAAGAGTCTGACACTACTTCGGTTGTCTTACCAAGTGCTCATGATGGGGCTTTCCCTCAAAAACAAAACAATAAAACAGAGATTCCGGGGTGTAGCTCAGAAATGAAGATAGACAGAGATCCAGTAGACCTACTTTACATATCGTAGCCGTATTGTAGACACATTTACTTAAAAATGAGTATTTTTAAAACGTATTCCTTTTAGGGTTAACTCCTATAGCCTCTACAACAAAACCATACCACTGAATTCTTTAAAAAAGAGTTGTATGATTTGTAGGTTTACTGTTCACGGTTTCTACGAAAATAAATCCTTTTAAATTTATAACCGCCCAATAAAATTAAGATTTCACACCCAATAACTTCCTAAGTCAATTTGCATTTCTAACGTGTAAAACTAGACACCTCCGGGTTATCTCCAGCGGCGATCTCTTTTTCTAATCTGTGGCTAATATAAATAATTCATCGCTACGGGTTCGAATTGAAACAAATTCTCGCGTCAGCGTTAAAACAAACACCGAATCGAATTAGTAACGTTGTTGCGGAGGCTTGAGAAACATTAGAATGGGCTTTAAGCCATTCATTTTTGGTAAATCAGAGTATATTCACTCAGATAAATATATCTATCGATATTGAAATGCTGCTGTGAAGAAAATGTGATGTATTAAATGGAAGCATAAATATGTATATATCTAAAAGGTTTGTTTTGGTTTAGAGAGGAATGATATTAGATATTTCTGGTTGTAATAAATTATGAAAATGAATATTTAATTTTTATATGTTTATTTATTTAACTTCATTGTAGAGAAGAAAGGGTTTGGATAATAATTTGAAAATACTTTTGAAATACGAACCAACGTCTCGACCTACTGAGGCGAAATAAACAGCAATGACATGAAATTTATTTTAAAATATACAATAATCAAGTAGTACAATTTATAGCAAAAAGGAACAATTTGAAAGGAAAGAGCAGGGAATATTTTAGAACAAAATGCTACGCGAAAGTCGCCTATACTGAATATCATCATCATCATCGTTATCATTTTCAGCTTATTCAATCATTTCCAATTATGGCCAAGTATGGCCTAAATAAGTATCCAGGTTTCGCATGCATAGGTCAATGAAGTCCTCCATAGAGGAATTGAATTGTCTGATAATGATAATATAAAAAATATTTTAAATGTTCTGTACGTGATAAATAAATCATTTGTAAACTATACTGTACGGTAAACACCAATCTACACGAATATCACGATTCCCGAAACCAGTCAGTCGATGCAAAAGCAAAAAAAAATCAGCTACCAAACTGATTATTCAACTCGATTTTAGATAATCAGATACTTGGGAGGCGATAATGTGGTTAACTGCTCATCGGTGGTACTGTCGGCTCCGATTCCGACTGAAAATCTTCGTAACCACAATTACGTGCAGAAAAAATGTAATCGTGACAGAAGAAAATCAAGGCGGCGCGGCATCCTCTGTTAAGTCCGTATCGCCGCCTCTTTTACGAATTGTCTCGTGCGTAAACAAATCAGTGTTGCCTATTTGCCTAAACAGTGTTGCCTATTTGCCTAAACATATTTGTTTTCCTTTTTTTACCAGTGTTGCTAGATACTTGTTTTCGTCATTCCCGTCCACTGTCTAATATTTTTCAGCCATGATGTTTGTCGGCGTCACTGACCTCTTCTACTATCTATTTTGCCCTGCAGTGTCAGTTGGATAAGTTGGTATTTATCATTACGCATCACATGCCCAAGGTATGGCATTTTTCTCACTTTTACACTATGTACAATTTCTAGTTCCTTTTGCATTCTCTGGATCACGGTGTTGTTTGTGACATAGTAAGTGTATGAGATCCTGAGCATGTGGCGATAGTACCACATTTCAAAGGCTTCCAAGCTTTTAGATGTAGCATCTGTCAAGGTCCGAGCTTCCACTCCATATAGGAGCGTGGAGAATACGTAGCACCTTAGGACCCTTGTTCTTATAGCATATTAGGTGCATATTGCATAGGATTTTTCTAAGACGGTTAAAAACGGTTCTGGCTTTTTCTATGCGGCATCTGATTTCTCGTGAGTGATCCCATTCCTTTTTCAAGCTGCAGCCCAAATAAGTGATTGTATCTGCTTTTTCCAAGGTTTCGTTATTCGCCCTAAACTGGTGGTACTGCGCCTCGTCATTTTTACTAACTACTAGAATTTTGATCTTCTTGCAGTTAAGCCTCATACCATACATATCACATGCCTCTACTACTCGGTCTATTAATTTCTGCAATCCCTCAGCACTATCTGCTATGAGAGGACTGTATCGTCCGGGTACCTTAAATTATTGATGGTTTATCCATTGATCTTTATTCCTTCTTCTGTTTCACTGAATGCTTGTCTAAACAGTATTTCCGAGTACGTATTAAACAGAATTGGTGACAGTATGCATCCCTGACGCACTCCCCGACTCACTGGTGCAGATACAAATTAGTTATAAGACGAAAGTCTTTATCGTCGATACCATATTCCATTAATATTTCAAATAATTTGTGTTGTTGCACCCTATCAAACGCCTTCTCGAAGTCGATAAAACAAGCGTAGACATCGCAGTTTACGTCTCTGGCCCTCTGTATCAGGACCTGTATAGAAAATAGGGCTTCTCGCGTTCCCATTCCACTTCTGAATCCGAACTGAACTCTGCTCATGTTTTCTTCAAGCTTTCTATATATGCGAGAGTGGATGATGTTAAGTAGAATTTTTAATGCATGAAAGTATAGCAGATTTAATAGAGAAATATTACGGTAGTTCTAAGTGTATCAAAAACTACAAATGGATTTTGGATGTGTAGCATTAGGTCTGTGGACATAATTATTTACACAAATGCTGATTGAAGTGACAAGATTACCTGCAAACTAATCTGATAGTAGTAGCCGTAAAATTAGATAAATATAATGCTTATTATATTTATTGACAAGCTAAAGTATGTTGTGATTGTTTTAAACCAGTCTAAAAGTACGACTTTGATTTGGTTTCCTCCATTGTACCATTTGCAAAGCTTCTTGAAAAAATAATATTTTTGATGAAATAATACTATTAAAAATTTGAAAAAACATATGGAAGATATCAACCTAATCCAAAAAATAGGCAATTTTTAAAGCTTTGTGCAAATCGGTGCGATTTAAACTACTCTACCCTATGCAGAGATTTCTACATGATAACCGAAGCAAGGGAAATTCTATGCCTAACGTATCTCCTATTAAATAATAGCTATTTAATGACTGAATTTTGATAGATGGTCTATTCACGATCACCTATCGATCAGTAACATTCATTATACAAATATTATTGATCATCATTCCTGAAGTAACTTAACGCTGTTTTATTTTCGATCGTATAACAAGGATGTGTAACAATTATACAGCTAAATCAAACACGTTATCTACTTAATTGTTATAGAGCGAGTATATTTGTTAGAAGCAAATAAAAGCACGCTCTTCTATTTGTTCGCGATTACGTCTCACTTTTTAAGCCAAAAGTAATTAAGGAAGTGAGCCATTAAACGATAGGATTTATTTATTCTTGTCCTCATTTTATTACACTCTTGTTTTTAAGATACTAAAAGGTACTGCTACTATCTTTCTGTTAGAACTGCTTTGTTTTTAGAACAAGAATTAAGATTTAAATTAGTGCGACTATCTTTTAATGAAATTCTACAAAAACTAATTCTAAAACATAAAACCGGTTATGCATCGGCTTAGGAATATACATGGTGTCCCAAAATAAGTGCAAGTATTTTAAGGGGTGGTATATCGGCCAAAAAACATATTTTTTCTTTATCATTTTTAAAATAAATTGAAAATAACCGAGTTATTTTACATTAAAAATGTAAACAAAATTGCAACATTTTACTTTATTGACACTGTTCGCAATAGATTAAGAGAGGTCAACTTAAGAAGCAGACGCCCCTGGAGAGCTCAACCCTTAACGAGAGGAAATCGAGAGGTACGATATTTGTGGGCCCAAGATCATGTTCAGTGGTCGAATGAACAATGGGCCAATGTTCTCTTCACGGATGAGTCACGCTTTGGAATTCATCCGGATTCGAGAAGGCTCAGGGCATGGAGAGAACCGGGAAATTTTATTCGGTTGGGTCATGTTCAGGAAGTGCATCCTTATCAAGGTGGAACAGTTTTATGGTCTGGGGAGGAGTCCAGTTAGGCCGAAAAGCCGATCTCGTTTTTCTTGAAAGGTTTCTAACAGGAATCACATATCGTGATTTAATTCTTGAGCCTGTCGTGTTACCATATGCCAATGATTTTGGGAGAAACTTCATTCTCATGCTTGACAATGCACGGCCTCATACAGCCAGAGTGGTAAGTGAGTTTATCAATGCTCATCAATTAAACATCTTACCCTGGCCGGCACAATCTCCTGACCTCAACCCCATCGAGCACGTATGGGACGCGGTCCAAAGAAGAAAAAAATGTGTGTATTTTTTTGAGTTCAATAAAAGTCAAGGTAAATTTGAAAAATTCGGTAAATTCCGCATTTTTATTTCCAATACGTCCTGTAAACTATTTGGTTATTTTAATTTTATTATATCAGAAATGCAAATAATAAAATTACTGACGATGGCTGGATAAAATTGTAATATCCCTAGACTTTTCCGGTGTGTGTATTTCAGATTCTGAAGCACTGAATACAGTATTACCAGAAGATCGGCACTACAGAATTGTGATAGGCGGAAAACAGACCAACTTGTTACTTTTTGTACAGTGTCACAATATCATATGTTTTGAGCAAAAACAAATAATATTCATCAAAGAATGATAATCAAAGGCCAAAATGACATTACTCGCAAATTTTGAAGTATAATAGCGGAAAAGTTAAAAGTTTGTTAATTACTTTGTTTTTAATTACTAATTATAAACAAAAAATTCCAATTAGCAAATAAGAATTTGATTTTAATTACTAATTAAAAATTACGACCACTAATTTTGACGTTCTGAATGTTTACGTTGAAATTAAATTAACAAATTTCTACGATAATTGAAACCACTAATTTATTTAATTAATTTTGAGGTTCTGAATGAAGCTTAAAACTTTTTTATGTCATGAAATATTTAATTAAATAGAAAGTTTCTGATAATTAAATAATACTTTGACGGAAATAGCTACCAACATATATTTTGTAAAAAAAATGTCCATTACATCTTTCTATCATATTATTTTTTCGACTCCTTTTATTTCAGTCATCATAAATAAAAATATTTGTTATTTCTCTCTTCAATGCAAACTTCGTCGTTTTATAAAAAAAAACCGTTTCAATCTAACTGTTCTCTTTGTAAACATGAGTCAGGTAAATGTAAAAGCACTGGACTCTTGTTCTTGTGTGGCCGGGCTTGCTTAAATACCGTGGCAAAAATGGCCCGTGTACCGGAGTTGATAAACTTTAATATTAATCACCTTACCGTGAAAAATTACCAAATTATCTCGTAACAAGTAAATTTTTAATAAAAATCAAAACAAATTCACTTAACCCAATAAACGCCGAAAATTGGAAAATAATTACTGGTTCGCTGAATAATTTACCCGCCAATTAAAGTACTTAGTCGAATTACTAGCCCAATTTAAAAGACGATTTTTTAGTTTTAAAAAAATATTACTGGAGATATTATTTCGATATTGTGTAGGTTTAACGTAATACCTTGGAGTAATAAAAACTCAAGAGTTTAATGAATATTTATTTTGCACTCTATTCTGTAACTATAATTTTATATTAAGGATATTTACAGGAAAAGAAAAGGGAAGAACATTGGGGAATGACAATCGATGATAATTTTGGCGAGGTCGAGCCCTAGACGTTATTACTTGGCCCGTCCTCTTCTTTACTTTTTAATGGTGCTTACTGCCAGTTGGTCTTAAGAAGGTTGAAATTCACTTTCATATTGATTAAAAATTATTTTTAATGGTGTAGTGTTAGTAATTCGAGAAAAAAAATTAAAATATATTTCTGTGTCTGGAAACGTTCTATCCTTTTTTAATCTCTTTATAATTAGTGCTAATTTTTAATAAGTTTTATATCAACTTTGCGCGAAAATCGTCATCGATTGTCACTTCCTAGCCGTCTTGGACACCGTCTTTCCATATGGTATTATATGCATAAATATTTTGGTACAGGAATAGACCAAAACAAGGAAAAAGATAGTGCTGAAAAATGATGTAGTAATGTAAGAACTGAAAATGACTACATTCTTTAAAAGCGCAACAGTATTTTTAAAAAAAAACGAGAAAGAAACAATTCATTTCCAATATGAGTCAAGAAATATCGGAGACTGTATCAGCATTAACACCTAATAGTAAGGAACCAGCGCGAGGAAATATTTTACTTCATATTTTATCATTTTCTATCATTATCTAACACATTTGCAAGAAGCATTAAGTACCGTATGATCGAAAAAAAATGGCGTCCAGTTAGCTAGGAAATGACGATCGCTGACATTTCCCATATAATTTTACATATAAAATGACGGCGATCTTCATTTCATAGCCATCGCTGACGCCATTTTTATTCGATCATCGGTATTATGTTATTAAAGCCTGTGCGGAGATTCTAAAACCTCTGTAAAGAAGATAAAACAGAAAAAAATAAACAACTAAATACTACACTGATCATACAGACAACTACATACTACATGGAGATAGTAACAAAGTATCACTCGGTATATTTATTAAAATATACCAAGGAATGTACAGTTTGGGGTATAAGACCTATATGCTGATTTCATTGCCAAAATGTGTATAATATTCCCAAAGTCAGTTGGATTGGTTTAGGGCTCTTAATTTTGCCGCTGCCCATGATGATCAGCATCATGTCGACAATTAACTTAAGACTTCCAAACCAGTCCAGTACTTTGGAAATACTTTAGGTTGTGATTAGAACCAACACTACCTGTTCAGAGAGCACCAACTTCGGATTGCCAAGGGGTATTTAACATGACACTGTCTCCTTAATGCACAACTGAGTAGATTAAAGCTAAGAAATATCGGCGAATGCAGATCCCGTGGGGAAATTTGGGACACACCAGAGCACCTCATCACTGAGTGCGCCGAGACGACAATCATTAATGAACGAATTAGTGGTACGAACTCGTACCATCACGTATTATAATCGCTTTGGTCCGACTAATATCGCAGATGGAGAACGAACCTCTGTAAAATCGGTTGAGATACTGGCTGACCGTCAGTGGTCTAAAAATTCTGAAATGATAAGCACTGTAAACTTTCACTGGTATACCAATTTCCAGCTGGTAAAAATAAAAGAATTATTGAAATTCGTCCTCGAACTGTACCTGCTTTTCCATATAAAATCTTCTGATTAAAGTATTCGAATTTTTTCTTAATAAAAATTAAACTGTTGAGTTTATTTGTTCAGTTCACTCCAACGTTTTTGAGCATGAACTTGTATGTGCTCAGATGAGCAGTTTGGGTGTGCTCAGATGTGTACGCGCTTTTTTAAGTAAAGTATGTAAAACTATTCTGTAAATTACTACCTAATTTTGATAATGTGATAATGTGAACTGAGCCACCATAGTTCTTTGTACACTTTTAGTTTAAATACAAAATAATACAGAAAATCTCAAGGTTTTTCAATCTCATTTGCTTTAATTATTAAATTAGATTCTTCAATGTAGCTATCTGCCTGTTACACTGCAAACTTTTAAATTTATTGTGGTCCTCTTCTGATCCTTAGGTTACATTATCCTATCCTAGCTTTTTTCAAAAATCTAGCAACTTGGAGACTGAACCCTCCATATAGCTTTTTTCAATAGCCTATCATTGCCTAGTACAAAGAATCGCACATTTGCCAGGCTGTCGCACCGACATAAAGTGTAGTCTGTCGTTTCTTCTTCAGATTGACAGAACCTGTATATAGTATCGTGCGTCACCCCATTAGCTTAAGATGTGTATTCAGCTTATAGTGCCCTGTTAGTATACCAGCTATCGCTTTAATTGTCTTTCTGTCATTTCTGTCTTTGATTTATCTTCTGTATTTATCTGGTCTGCTGTGATGTTTGGCTAATTTGAACATTTGCACAGGCTACTATGAACATTTTAGCCTGTCTCTGTGCTGGTGAATTTCTCCATCATTCTAGAGAATTATTGGACACTCACCGTTATGTGGCCATTTTTGTGACAGAAGAACGCCGCAGAATTATCGTTCTGGACTTATGAATGGCATTAATGAGCCTTGTTTGGCCATTTCATCTCCATTTTTCGTTACTCTTGTGACCCTAGTCCCTAGTTCCCTGGTAAAAACATTTATACGCTTACCCAATGTGTTTAGAGCACACACACAATCCCACAGTCTAGAATTGTCCTCCTTAGGGGGCGCATCGCTGCTTAGCTGTGTGTGAAGATGGCACTGGATAATGCAACTACTTTACTGAGTACCATATTTGTCTAGTTGTACACAAATTTTTACATAATGCATGCTAATAATCTACTTCCCCACGCTTTTTACCACTCTGAGTAATAATTGAATATACTTTTTAATAAAATCGTTATCGGTGTGGCCGGCGTGTGTGGCCAAATCCACTTTTAATCATATTCGTTTAATGCGCTGCCGTTTTAAACTAAAACACAGTAATAATTTGGCAGATTTCCTTTCTTATTAACTTTTTTCTTAACGATTTAACTTCTTTATTTGATGAACTTTGGCAACGTTGCATATACCACGAGACCTTGGTTGGCACGCTTCAGTAACTACGACAACCCAACTTTTTTTGTTTATAAAGTGTTTCAATGCGTGTTTAATGTTGATGATTCCTATTGGATAGGTGATTATTTACGCCTTCTTGTAGGTAAGCCTACTAGAAAATATATAAAATACATGAATGATTTGCAGATATAACTAAATTTAATATTGTTTACAAATTTGCTTATTGTGGTTTATTCAAATGTTTCTCTGTAAATAGAGAAATCAATATCAGATTTCTTATTATAAACCTTAGTATTAGGCTTATTATACAAGGTTAATCGAAGAGTTTTTTTATATCCTACTTTTAAAACAACGTATGCAATAATTTCGTGAGCAAATTTTTCTAAAACAGTATTTTTTTCGTCGGAACCATGTCTCCTGAATATTTTGTTTTTTTACTCATGTCAACACATGCTTTGGTTAATTTTTAGGAGCAAAATGAACTTGCCACAAACATTTTGCAATTTTTTCAATTATCGTTACTTTTTGATGTTATTCTTCATAATATCGGGGTGGCTTTGGTGATTATTGTTGTGTACAATTGAATATGGTTCTTAGTGTCGAGGATTGTGCAAAAGTCACTGATCTTGTTGAAAATGGGCGAAATTATAAATATTCGCTTGATATTTGAAGAAGAATGGGAAAACATAGCACAATATATTTGCAGCCTTATTAACAGTATGAACCGATGTCTACAGACAGTTATAGCAACCCGATGAGGCAATAGAAAGTATTAGAGTATTTTTTAGAAGTTTTTAGTTTGTTCGTACACTTAGTTATTGCAGTTATTTTTTTTTAATATCCCTAGTTCTGTTAGTGTTACTAATATTTTTTTCAAAGTTTTTTAAATTTTAATATAGAGTTCTAATACAGTGTCGATATGGCATTACGATAATAGGCACCAAAGCCATGTGATCTTGAAAAATTACATCATAAAGTAATGAGAGTTGAAAAAAACTGCAAATTGTTGGTGGATAGTTCATTTCGCTCTTAAAAATTAACCAAAATAATGTTTTACGAAAACTTGCTAACGATATTATTGTACGGGGTGTTTTAAAATTAGGGTAAAAAATAACCCTTCAATTAACCCTGTATAATAAGCCAAATATTAAGGATTATAAAAAACTGAGTTTACGAGTGAGTTTATTAATTAAACGGCCCACAGACGATCCAATCTGTTGTACAACAAGTTGAACGATTTGGTTTGATCCAACTGTTTGAACGATAATCGTAACGTCTGTGGGCTTGTCGTCCAACTTGTCGTTAAGACGCGGTTGGATCGTTTGGTAGTTCAGCATGATTAAAAATCTGCCGTACAACTTGGTTGGATCAACGACAAGTTTGAACGTCTGTGGCTTTTTCACCGATTTTTGTTACTATGTTAATACAGAAATACATCGTGTAGTGAGATTGTTGTGTTTCATCATGGAGGAAAATAAGCAGTTTTAGACAGAATTTATTGAAATTTATAGAGACCATTCGTGCTAATGGAATGTTAAAAGTGAGGAATATTCTAATAAACACAAACGGAACTCCAGCTACGAAGTGTTGCTGTGAAAAATGAAAGAAATAAATCCAGATGCAACATTAGAACTTATTAAAAAGAAAATTAATAAAATCAAAAGCAACTACTAAAGCAGCCACGGTTTTTTTTACATGGTTTGTGGCATAGTCAAAAATACACTGAGGCACTGAACTAATTCATTTAAAACATTTAACTAATCGTACTACAAGTCGCTTTAGAATGTCGTTACGTTTGTGTCCAAAAGTATATACGGTCTGTCTGAACGATTTGTCGTCCAACCTATCGTACGATCAGTTGTATAACCGATTGTATCGTCTATGGGCCCCTTTAAAGTTGATAAATTTATATACAGTTTAAGTTAAAAAAAAATCATGAAAATAGGGCTAAAAGTAAACAAATAAAACACTCCGAACAAACTTGACGAAAAAAATCTCCGTTGCGTTTTTTTTGCATCTGAGTCTATATTAGGTATTTAATTTATGTAGATGGTCTATGGGCTTACTTTTCTATAAATATCGTAATCTTTAAGCATACAGGGTATTTAAAATTCTACGCTAAACTTTCTAAATTAAAAAATAATTTTTCTATGTTTATTTAAATGGAACACCCTATATATTTTTTGGTTAGATGGAGAGTTGAAAAATGAACTCTTTTTGTATTTAAAGTATTTAATTTTTTTTAATGGTTTCGCATATTCAGGCAGTAATATTTTCATAGACATTTATTGTGGAAAATGCCATATGAAATATAAAACCGCGAATATATACGAAACAAAAAAATAAAAACACTAAATCACCACAATACACCAAAACACTTTTACACTGGACGCGCGTTTCGCTAACCATGTTAGCATCATCAGCGGATGATTATAAACTCTCAGTTTATAATCATCTGCTGATGATGCTAACATTGTTAGCGAAATTTTGGTGTATTGTGGTGATTTAGTGTTTTTATTTTGCTGTGTAACACCAAAGGTTCCAACCCTCAACTGTAATATACGAAACCATTAAAAATTTTGAAATAGTCTAAAAATTAAAAAAAAAATATTTTTTAATTCTTCATCTATTGAAAAAATAATATTTAGTGTTCCATATAGGACCCCATAACCTGATAACGACATTATCAGTATTTTAGCTCCTTTCTAATTATTTCTCTGACCATTTATTTGTTGCAATTAGTCTAATGAAAAGTCTAAATCTGCCTAACCAACATTAAATTCTTGCCGGTTTAAACAGTAAATTTACCCCTCCCCGACATTGTTAGAAGCAAGAAAAAAAAAGAAGAAAAATATATTTAAAATATATATAAATGTACCTACCCCGAAATTTTTTTAGCATTTTAGGATTCATAAAAGGGGTCAAAAACCCTTGATGTTCTGTTAAACCAACATTACATAAAATCAAACTTCAAATTAACAACTACTACCTGATGACAATGACTTAATTTTTATATTAACTTAATCTTAAACATTTTAGGACCATTAAAATTAGTTCGGATTTGTCTAGCTATCTTTAGAATGATTTTTTTTATTTATATAGGTCCCCGTAATCTGATAACTACTTTATCAGTACTTTAGCTCTTTAGTAAGTTTTCTTCTAGCCACTAATTTGTCGCAATTAGTCTAATCTAAAGCCTAGGACTGCTCCCATTAAAGTTACAAATAAGAATCCACCAAAAAAACTTTTTTTTATATCATACAGCTTTTAAAAGATATCTCACCATCCAAAACGTATTACCTGTATTTAAGATAATTACCATAATCTCCGTTTTGTTTTTACTCGTCTCTCGTTCCCAACAGACGTTTCCTAATCAGTACCGAAATCTCGGACCTCCGATACGTGTATCACACCATGAAACAATACAAGGTACAGAGCCGGCGCCGGTATTATGTCAAAAAGGTCCAATATCTAACGAATAAACAAAGAAATCTTTCGGATCTCTTTAAAGGCGGCCCGAGGGAATCGGCCCCAACTACCTAGATTATGAACTGGATCTATCACTCTCATATTTTTTTCAGATAAATCGCATCAAAAAGCTAACAGACTGTGTAAAGATTCGAGAACTGAGCTTTAAAGGCTCTTGCATATTCATGACGATTTGAACGGTTTTTCTATTGTTTCTCGGGTTTCCTGGCTTTTAGTGCTGTGTCGGTTTTGATATGAAAGAAAATTGACAGTAATGGTCTGTAGATTTTTTGAATAAGCTCAGGTTATCCGCAATAGAAATTCAAGTTTGTTCATAGTTTCTTATCAGGTATATGATGAAATAATTATTAAGCATTTGTTTTAAAGCTTAAACAATTATTGGAATAAATTAGTTGTTTCAATTAGCGTAGAAGTTTGTTCTTTTAATTTCAATGTAAGCATTCAGATCATCAATATTAGTGGCACCTAGTCATTTTCATTTAGTAGAAAAAGTTAACAAACTTGTAACTTTTCCACTAATTATACTTAAAAACTTTAGAAAATTTGGTTAGAAATCAAAAGTTGATTGTTTTATAAGCTAAATATTAGGCTTTCTCTATGGAACTGACTAACGCTGTTGCTAGGATATTCTATTAATTTTAATTGTGTTTTTTGACATTGTGAATGATCGTAAACTAAAAAGTATAAAGTGTAATTGTAACCACTAATTTATTCCACTAAAAAAATCGTAATCTGAAGCCGTTTTTATTTTGGACCAGGATCATTTCGTAAAATAGTTATTAGGTAACAGAATATCAAATAAAATCAAATCTACAATTTTAATCAAACCTAAATAAGTAAAACAAAGTCAGGTTAGTTACACTACACTGATAAAAAAGATAGACTTGAACTAAAGTCGTCATCGTTCTTGAAGAAAAAAATTAGTGGCAAGAGGATTTATTTTAGCGTAAAAGAAAATATTTTGCCTGAAGAAAAACTCTCTTAACTCAAGAAAACTGGTTCTCTTGAAAAATTCAAAAATTTCTCTTGAATCTATTTTCATTCAACCAAGTGCAAGTTACTTTGTTTTAAGATAATAAGAAAAATACGCTAGGAAGTACTTCATTCAAGAAACATGGTAATTTTTCCAGTAGCTAAATACTCTTTTGATGAAAAATAATAACAACACGCAAAGACGATGGCGAAGGACGGTATATACAATCAGTCGGCAGTCCGATCAGTCGTACATCATAGTACGCACGGGTTTTGTTGTTTGGAATTTTTCACTTGGAATTTTGCATAATTTGCTTTTTAAACGCATATCGTATAACAAATTGGTGATCGTTATTAACATGCATTTGTCATTTTTATGGACAAATTTTAGGATATATGGTTATTTAAAGAAGTTTCTGAAAAAATGGAAATTAGAGCATTAATTTGCTAAAAGAGGTATTTGAAAGACGGGGCAGTTTTTGAACATTTCTCGCGGAATTCATTAACTCAGTGTGGGTGAAAGATACCCTCTCATAACTGCTAAGTATTTCTAATTCTTGTCTAGATTATACAGAAGAATAAGGAACCTTTATTCTTCCGCAAATATATCCATAGGATTAGATCCATGGGCACTAAATCAGGCGGTCTCGACGGCCAACGGCTGGGTTCTAGGTCAGCTATTCAATTATTCTTGAAATTGGCTGCAGAAATTTGCTGATAACTTTAGCGTTCAGAAGCGGTGCGTCGTCTTGCTGGAAAAATATGTTTTCGAGTTCCATTAAGGGCATATCATCAATGAGGGGTCCAAAGCCTACTAGCTGTGCTACTAGTTAAAAGTGGCGAACTTTTGAAAAATCTGTATTTCGAAGGGCATTATAACAAAATATCAAGTATGCTATATTTTTGGAAAGGTAATTTTAAATTCTTTTCAGCTAATTAAAATATATAGGGTGTCCCATATAAAAAATCAAATTTTCTGTTGATAATTCTTAAATTATTAATTTTAAAAAGATTATATTTGAACCATTAAATTCTACGTAAAAAGGTGCTTTGGAAATGTTTGCATAAAAATACAAAATTTTCCATAGCAAAAAAGTTCCAGCGATTTGTTAAAAATGCATATTTTTGAAAAACACCCCGGAACTCCGAAACGATAACAGATATCGATGTGCGGTTTTCATCATCATGTTTTTGACAAAAATTGAGCTCCAGACACCGATATTAGTTTTTGTCTATCTCTTATAGAAAAGGGTGTTTCCATTTAAAAGCGTCGAATTTGACCCACCCTGTACAGGGTGAATCAACAATAGAGTAAAGTCCATTATCTCATTTGTTTCGAGGTTTACAAAAAAATATTTAATATAAAAGTTATAGGGAAGGTTAAGATACACATTTTAAAATTATTATAGAGTATACAGGGTGCTTCAAAAAAGTGTGGCGGATATAACATATGTTTTTTTTTAAAGCAACACCCTATTTTTTATTTTATTTTTAGATTCTGCGTAAAATTTTATAACTTTTTTATATATAATGTCATATACCTAAAATTAATGGTTTTTGAAATATTTAAATTTGTTTAAACAAATGTTAAATTGCAGGGTGGTAAAAAGTTGTCAGTAGTACCATTGTTTCTGAAGTTGGAATACCAAAATTTGGTATGAGAGTTCTATAGAGATTAAAAAAAAGATAGATGTTAAGATATTTTAGTTAAATGCTACAGGGTGTTCAAAATATATTTATGAATTTCAACTCCTTAAAATTAAGAAATTTCAATATTTTTAAATGGTACACCCTATATATTATCATTTTTTCTAATCGATTTTACAAAACTCTTCAACTTTTATTAAGTATAAAAAATGTCTATACCTATGTGGCGGATTCATCTTTCCAAAAAAATCCTTTATGGGTATTTCGCCACTGCACTGCAAGAAAATCTACAAAATAAAATATTTTTTTTTTGTGAACACTTCTGCGTTAAACCTAAACGGACGCTGCTTGTCAGAAGTTATGTTATAGTTATTTTATATTGATGATATTAGTATTATATACAAATTTGCCTAACAAAGAAAAAAAAATGCTTAACGTTTAGGAAAGTTATCTCTTTCCGTCGTTTATTAAGTATGTCATATACCTATTGTTACGTTTTTCGTCGGTTCCGTGTGGATAGAAAGTCACAATTTATTTAAACACTATTTATTTAACACTAATTAACAAAAACAATAACGATAAAAGACTTATAGAACTATTTACAAACGATTTATAACTAAGAATTTATTTTGAATTTTAGCGCGTCAACTGCACTGTTTATTTATAACTGCCCCCTGTAGGCCACAGCCGCCGGCTTTTATACCGACAGGTAAAGAACTCTAGAATAGTCCATAGATCGTTAGGTGCGTAGAGAAGGTTTTCGAATGTTCTCGTATATACTAGTCCATTCCAGTGGGACTCGATTCTTCTCGAACGAATGAATCATTACGGTGTCTATTCTTTAATGCGATGTTAAGGTCATCTGAGGGCGGGACATATAGTTAGGTTAGGTCGAGTTCACACGGGCAAAGAGTAGATAAGACAAGAGACGACAGTTCGCGCGGTACCTTTCATGTTTGAGTGGTAGGGAGAGTGACCTCGTCTCGCTTGTCCCTTTAAATTTTCGTAATTTTTTCGCGGGAAATTTGAAATAGACTATTATTAAAACTTGCCTGTATCTACATATATAAAATGCCAATGTTTATCTGTGTCGTCTCTACTGAAGTAACGGCTTGCTCTAGAAAGTTGCTTTTTTTTTACTAAAATATAGCTAATTGGCTCTACTAAAAACTGTCGTCGCCGGATTTTTTGTTTTTCATTTAATTAAAGAAAAAAATAAAAAGTATTTTTTTCCTGATGTCGTGGCGGATGCGCCAGGCTTCAACTAGTAGCTTATAAATAGTTACTGTATGGGTAAAGAAATAAATAGAAACGAAAAAAAATGAGTTTTCTAAATATTATATAAAATAAATTATAATTAGAAACATATTTGTCGGGGAATAAAGATAATAAAAGCAATATTTTGTATATCGTTGGTAAACAAGATAAAGTGATCAAGTCGATTTGTAAGAAATGTTTTATTTACGTGTATTTTTTACATCTGGACTTGAACAAGTGTAATATCACAATGTGGAGTTTATGTACAAAAAAATTGAGTTGCTCAATTTTTTTTGTAAAAATATATTACAAGCTTCTAACCATGTCTTCGATCTATGGATTATATTTAGTTTGATAACATAATTATATAGTATATTTCTATAAAAATACTTTTCAGGATTCTTTGGAAAAGAGTTAAATATTATGTTTGTCGAAGAATAAGACCTATTTTTGCAGTCTTTTATAAGCACACACATTGCCACCATCTCGTCTTTTCCTGCTACTCGTGTCCTGTTCAGTATTCATATTTAACAATAATTACAAATTAGTACGTAACAAAAACGATACTAAAATTAAACCTTAAAAACTCTCAAAACGATAATATATCGAAAAACTCTGAAAAAACACTTTAAAAAGGCAAAAATGCAAGAAAACAACTAATCAGATTTGTTTATGTTTAAGCCTGATTAGCACCAGCGTTGTTACAAGGGCAAAAATTTTTGTACTATAAATGGTGTCGAAATTGTACTTTTTTAAGTGGGATTGTACATTTTTGGTGCAAAAATGTGGGGTCATGTGATCTCTCTATTTACCTTTTTACCAAGTTTTGGTACGTAGGGTGCATCCACACTATCCTAAAAACAGCGGAACGGCGTATTGGCTTAACGACCTTGAATCGATTTCCTGCAATTCTATTGGCTGAAATTTATGCCAGGTGAATTTGACAGATAAAATTTCTGACAGATGAATTTTTCAGCCAATAGAATTGCTGGAAATCGATTCAAGGTCGTTACGCCGATACACCGCCGCCGATCCGCTTTTTTTAGGATAATGTGGATGCACCCTCACAGAATTATACACCATATTATGCTGTCCTCCTTTCACGCAGTTAAGCAGCTCTGAACTGTTCAAGAACGCGATACTCTCTCTCCATTTAATTGAGTCATAAAGTTCAGAACTGGTTCCGCGCCATATGGAGGCACCAGGCCATATGGAGGCATCTCGCACAGCTCCTTTCAGAACCGTTCTGAGCAGCCCAGGGCGTAAAGCTCTGGAACTTGAAATTCGCAAATGGAGGACAGCAATACAGAAGCTACAAAGAGCTTTGAATAGCATTGGTTAAATGGGAACTAATTGCGTGACGTCACGTTTGACATCAGGACACAATAGATCTCTAAGGTCGCAGTGATTAGTCGCAAATTGCGATTTTGCGAAACTGCTCTCATTGGTCCAATGTTACTGATCATGGCGGCGCTGTCAGAAATTTTAAGATTTTGGCGATTCGCAAGATTTAAAATTTGAGGGGCGGGACAGTTAAAGTGTTTTCAACTTTTTGCGAATATTCGCGCGATTTTAAGGTTCGCGTTTGCGCAGAATGGTGTTGTGATCCGGTTATCGATTATTTTGACCGTTTGACGACGCTGTCGCAAAGTAACTTGAAAGCATTTCTCTAGCTTTAGTGTGTTCTGTGTTCTCCAGTTGAAATGGGTTCTCGTCAAATACATAGTCAAATACGTTTCAAATAATTTAAACGTATTTGATTCTCGTGCATATGTTTTTGATATATATGGTGACAATTTTTCAACTTCAACCAAGTTATCAAACTCCTATACAGACAATCTGTGAAAATTCTTACATTTTTTTTTCATTTTTTCCTTATTTCTTGAATTAAATTGTGACAAGCACCTTGTTGCTTACGAAATTTAAATATTTCACATGTCCCAAATGACCCATAAATGACCTATAGACCTGTGCTATAAATTATAAACCCGTTCTCTTCTACGTTTGAACAATAAGTAAATGGCAATTTTGCACCTTATTCTATTCCAATCCCACAATTGTAATCGATATTCATAATTATTAAAAAAATGTAAACTCATATTGTATGCTATAAAATATAAAATAAAGATCGTAAACACGAATAAATATGTATAAAACAAATTAAGTTATCTCAGGTTAGGATTTTTTTTGGTAACTTTCACTGGAACAAAAATGAAATGTCCCTAAAAATTCGCGACTGTATGAAATAGGTCCAAATTTTGCGAATATTTTTTGGCGAATCGCTTTTCGCAATTCGCGATTCGCGTCTATATGAAACAAGCTTTACGTTTGACATCCGTGCGGCTTGAACAGCATTTCAAGTGATGTATAATTCTGTGCCTCTGCTCCTAACGACCTGCATTTCAAATCCACGCATCGCGTATCACCGTTCGTCTAAAAATATGTACGTGGGTTTAAGTTTGGGTTAGATTGGGTTTGAGAAGTAAGAATTGTACATTTTTTCTTGCAATTGTACCTATGTACTCCTTGACTATCAAATGTACCCAAAATAGTACAATTGTACCTATTGTAACAACACTGATTAGCACAGCTGATTAGCGTCCTAAAATCATAGGTTAGAGTAAATAAAATACGCCGTTGTCAGATTTTCA
The DNA here is from genome assembly GCF_002938485.1 of Sitophilus oryzae. Lineage (NCBI taxonomy): Eukaryota > Metazoa > Arthropoda > Insecta > Coleoptera > Curculionidae > Sitophilus > Sitophilus oryzae. Next base: position 277,234 of record NW_022147124.1, read on the forward strand.
GATTTTATCTGTTTATCTTTGAAATCGATCAACTTTGTCGTTTTGTTTCTTTGATATTATCAGTATATTGCGAAAAAAGAACCTAAACCAACCTAAACTAAAAATTTACATTTCCGTATTAACATACGTTACTTATATTATTTATTTATTCTTATATATTATTAATTTATTTTCAGAAAATCTTGTTTATTTTTCAAAGTAATATACTTGGCAACAGACAAAATGGGACTTGATGGGACCTTTAAATTTTAATATATCTGCGTCTCTCTCGCGAAATTCGACTTCTTTGTTCACTGTCGTCTCTTGTCTTATCTACTCTTTGACACGGGTCCGCAACACTATTTTTATTAGTTTGCGATTTATTCCAATTTTTTCTATTTTTACCTATATTTTTAATACAATTGCGCCATAACATCATAGTTGCCATGACAAAAAGTAATAATTATCACAATTTCAGGTCCGTTAAGCAAGTTAAGAACAAAAATTTGAATTTTAGTTTAATTTGTTGTAATAAGTGTAAATGGTAGAGATAATAGTTACAGATTTTCTTCAAATGAATTAGTCAATATGACTGATATACAGGAACAAGCCTAGAAAACCACATTTTTTGGTTCAGTACTATATATTATGTAGTACTTTGCTAACTACTATAAGAATAAATGTATATTATCTAGAAAACATCTTCAGTGTGTAATGGGACGGTTTCGCGGCAGTAGTAAATTGGCTTTACCAAATTTATAAACCAGAATTACTACGAGAAAAAACTTTACTGTATGTCGAAGAAAATTCCTATATCATTAGTCTTTAGTGACTATTGATATTGTCACTGTGACTATTCGCCTCGACGAAAAATCCCATGTATCATCTTTCATAATATAGAAATACACCAAGAAATTCACCACTGCGATTTAGTTTATTTGAGTAAAATTAATTAATTTTAACTAATACCAGCAATTGTAACTAATTGTGAAGCTACTTGTTAAAGGTAAGTAATAAAGAGTTTTTGTTTTGTCATGGCAACTATTATTTTATAGGGTAATTGTACCTTATGATCGAATAAAAACGGCGTCAGCGATGTCTATGAAATGAAGATCGCTGTCATTTTACGTGTAAAATTATATAGGGAATGTCATCGATCGTCATTTCCAAGCCAACTGGACGCCATTTTTTTTCGATCATACGGTATTAAAAATATGGGTAAAAATAGAAAAAATGGAAATAAATCGTAAACAATTAAAAATAGGTATATGACATACTTAATAAAAGTTGAAGAGTTTTGTAAAATCTATCAGAAAAAATGATAATATATAGGCTGTCCCATTTAAAAAAATTGAGATTTTTTAATTTTAATTAGTTGAAATTCAGAAATATATTTTGAACACCCTGTATCATTTAACTAAAATATCTTTACATATATCTTTTTTTTTCATCTCTATAAAACTCTCCTACCAAATTTTGGTACTCCAACATCAGAAACAATAGCACCACTGACAATTTTTTACCACACTGCAATTTAAAGTTTGTTTAAATAACTTGAAATATTACAAAAACTATTAATTTTACGTATATAACATTATATATAAAAAAGTTATGGAATTTTATACAAAATCTAAAAATAAAATAAAAAATAGGGTGTTGCCTTTAAAAAAACATATGTTATAGCCGCCACAGTTTTTTGAAGCACCTTGTATACTCTATAATAATTTTAAAATGTATATCTTAACCATCCCTATAACTTTTATATTAAACATTTTTTTTTATAAACCTTGAACAAATTAGATAATGGACTTTACTCTATCGTTGACTCACCCTGTACACTCACCGGCACGAAAAACACCTTAAAATTTTGATGTATTTTAAAGTTTAATATGTTTTGTTTTAGTGAACCGATTTTGATGATTTTTTAAGCAATTTGTACATGAATTATTTGACTTTTTAGTATCTATTTCTAAATTAAAAATGAAAGTTACCATGCATCTATCAATAATATGAGGGAAAACAAAATGTTGATATTTCGGTAAAAGTTTGAAACACCCTGTGGAATATGTTTAAAAAGCAAGAAATTTAAAACTCACTTTATCATCTAGGTATATCTTTTCTCGATAGTAAGTTTTTTTATTCATCTCAATAGCTTTTTTTATTGGAGATATTCGCTTTTGAATAAGACAGTAACGATTTACAGCAATTTTAGCATTGATTTTGGGTCCTCATCAACACACTTATAAAATAGTGTTTATTGTTTTTGGAAGGTCACTGTTAATGAAAAGTCATTATTGATTATTGGTGTTTACTCTAGTAGATATGATTTTAAGTTCTGGAGTATCGGCTAATGCTGCTTTAATTGATCGTGGTAGAGATCAACTTTTGAACTTAAAACTATATCAGCTAGAGTAACTGCACGACAGACAATAATAATATGGTTTTTCAAAGACAGTTACACTCATAGACTTAAAATAAAATATAGACTGAGCATCTCATTCATAAATAGCTGGAACATGCGGTCAGACACTGTCTTGTTATTGTTTTAGGTTATAATGAGTGCGACACGAGCGATAAATAGGTTGTCTCTGTCGTAACGGTCGTTCCCTGACGACTCTGCCGAGAAACACAACACTGTCTTTCGTTTCTCAAGTACATCTGAACTCTCCGTATCATAGCCGGGTAATTTTTTTATTTTAATGAAGCTATAATTAAATTAAAAATATATCGTATTTAAACTTTTTTATATTTTATTAA
>NW_022147124.1:280067-282814 GCF_002938485.1 Sitophilus oryzae
CTTTCGTTACATTTTCTATTTCTTTATATTCTATTTTTTCTCGTTTATATGGTAGAAATATTTTCGCTTTTAGGAGGTGGTGGTCGCTACCGCATATCGCCCCTCTATATACCCTTACGTCTTGAATCTGTATTTTTGTTTTTTGTTTAGTAATTACGTAATCTATGATAGATCTTAATTGTTTTGTGTCTTGTGTCCACGTATATTTATGTATGTTACGGTGTTGATAAAATCCATTGAGAATTCTTAAGTTATTCTGTTCTAATCTACTAACAAATCTAACTATTACTAAAACTAAACGTACTCACACTGGGTTAGTGTGAGTACATATTATCAAAGCAAAACCTTTGAAGGCGGGTTAAAGGACAATAACTCACAATCTTTAAGTTGTTTAATTTAAATTTTAGTGTTTAAAAAAGCAAGGGGGGCGACATGTTTCGGGAATTTAAACTATTCCCATCATCAGGCCCAAAGACAAAAGTCACCTAGGAAGTACTCGGAAGAAATAAAATTAGTTAGAGCTGTTAACATTTACACAACTCATTCATTGTAATTATAAATTGTATAACTCTTCAAGAAGGAAGCCTTTCGTTATAATACCAAATAAATGTCTATATCATAATTTCCAGACCATCTTATTTCAATTTTATATTTTCATTTTTGACGAGAATGATCGTTCGTCTTAAAAGAATGTTTCTGTCAAAACTGTTTTCACAGAAACATCAGTAATTTTTCAAAAAATAAAAACATATTATAGCTTATATCGCAGAAAAGCTTAAAAAATGCGCGTTTTATGAAGTCATGGCCAACTATTATCTGACAAAGGAATCTAAAACAGCGGAAGGAATTCGGGCAAAAGAAGTCGATGTTGTCACGTTTAATTATAGAAAAGCAAAGTTGCTCGATATTACCTATAAATTGACTATATTTTAGTTCATTTCATCATACATAATTATATATATGCTAATATGTTGACGTAGTTCTTATTGTAATAATGTATATTTATCTAATTAACAGTTTTCGTTCATTCTGCCTATTATAAAAGGTCAAGTATTTCCTTAAGATAATGTCCGCTTAGGGTAAGCTGGCAATGCTGAAAAAATTCATTATGGCATCCCGGATTCAACCAGTCTGATTGGTCAAGATCCTCGCACATCTTGCCGCCATTACCCCCAACTTTATGCCCCTTTCTAGGAATAGTAGAAACAGTCACTACTATTGAAAAATCCAGTGGCGGGGTTATTGTATTGTGTTTTATATCTTTAACTTGATTTGTGTTTATTGTAATTAGTACACGCGTTTTAACAAATATTACTATATTTGCCAAATGACTAAACAAAATATAGGTACATTTAAAGTAAAATAATATTATAAACTTTACTGGAAAATATTATAAAAATTCCTGATATATTTTTATGAAACACCGCCCGCTCGTGGATATTTTATGAATGAAATAGGTCATGATTTTAGAAAATTGCGATCCCCTCACCGTTGCCCCGTTGTTTCAGATCCGTTTGTCAGACTGTATATGGTTTCCGTTTAAAAAAAACATATATGTTTGTGTCATATGTCAAAAATGACAGGATTTAGAAAAAAAATGATAACACGATCTCATTAAGGATGTGATTATCTACAACTTTTATCTGGACACTTTTTCTCTAAAATAGATTATAATGGAATTAGGGACCATTTTTAAAATAGCCGAAATTTGTTTTTTCGAAATATCTAGTAAGCCATAAACATTTTCAAAAATCTGAAAGACGCATATTTATGACCCCACAAAACTGCAATTCTTTCCCCGTTTAACCGACTCTCTATCTCCAGTAGTTTCCGAGATACTCATAGAGAACATCGTAGAAAACTCACCCTGTATATTAGATATTGTTAAATTCATTGAAAAAATGATATTATACTTTTAACTTTTAATAACTCTAATAACCAATTTTGTTTGGAAATTTGTTTTTTCATATTTTCTTTCAGATAAAAACACACAACTTTGTTATTAAAGCAATCTAAAATAGCTATTGGATATACAGTAGAGAGAGAAATATTATATTTATCTTTAATTTACAAATTGAGGTAATTCTCTTTAAAGCTATTGTTATACATGCTATTCAAATAGATCGTTTGTTGACTAAAGTGCTACGGCCGGATTTGCAAATTTTGAGTAAAAATCTATGCCACAGTTTACCGCAGGTGTGTTTGTGACAACTCTCAAATATGCACGTAGCAATTCTAATTTGAGGGATTTATTGTAGGTATGTTGCTAATGTCAGAAGCGGGTAAATTTAAATTTGCCCTACGTAACGTTGCAACATATTGTTAGGAAAACGATAACATTAGCATTAAATTGGTTTAACAAAATTTGATTCTCAGTCATCGAATTTCATTTTAAACCTCTACGTATATCGAATTAACTATTTCACATTTTCATTTCTGTGGACAATAGGAGCATACATAATATATTTTAATACATTATAACTATTTTTATAGATATACAGACTCAAATATAGTATAGAGGGTGTTTCAAAAAACATGTGCCATCTCTCGGGGGGAGATTCCTCTAGTAAAAATTCACAGTCCTTTACAAAGATGCAACCGGGGGGGCATTGAAAATGATGAATAAAAACGTAAAAATATGATTAGTGTTAATATGAGTGTATTACATACATATGTTTAAATAACGAACTTAACAAAAAACAACAGATTTAAAGATTCACTGAAAAAGTAGTAGTGTTAACATTAAA